>NW_025813776.1:0-180450 GCF_021917145.1 Hypomesus transpacificus
TACTCCTTTACCTGTACATAGACCACAAATGAGCAGTGTACAATGGTGTTATGTAGGTTCTAAACAGGGAACATTTAACTGAATCTGAGCACATAGAAAACGTCCTTAATAACATACTGGCCTGAGAATATATTTGACAGCGCTGTTGATACATATCGTTGTCATCTGTCCAATCATCAGAAATGACATGGCAGATATTTTATTTCCTCACAAACACCAAGGGGACTGCCAGATAAATAAAAGGTAGGGAAGGTTAATTTCCTGTCCTGATTACTTCTGACTATCATTATGTGGCTTTTCTTTGCATTATATTTTATATCATGATCTAAGCCATACTGAGAGCACACCCATAGCATCTGTTGCAACAGGCTGAGTGGAACCAGATAATCTGCGTACATCAGATGATTGACAATAGATTCACCAACAAGACAGCCTGTATTTGTCTTATTCAGCTGGCTTGATAAGTCGTCCATATCCATATTAAACAAAAAGGGAAATCAAATTCCTCCTTGTCGAACTCCGTTACCAACATGGAAAGCAGCTGATACAACATTGTCCCATTTAACATGAAAAGTTTGATTTGCATACCAGAACACCAAAATCCTCACAAGAGGTTTAGGGAAACCTCTCGCTATTAGCTTCATAAACAGTTTTTCATGACAAATTCGATCGAAAGCTTTGTAAGCATCAATAAAGCATAAAAATACAGATGAATTAAGACTTGTGTACCTGAGACAATCTCCTTCAGAGCATAGATACAGAGATCAGTACCATGTTTTCTTTTAAAACCAAACTGATTTTCTGCAGTCAGAATATACATTTCCAATTTCAATCAAATAATTCTCTCAAACACTTTAGACAAGATACTGGCCAATGCAATGGGTCGATAGTTGTGTAGCCCGGGTGGTAAACATTTCTGTTGAAACAATCCTATTACATAAATATAAAAGTTTGAATACATAATACTTAAGTTCATAGTTTAATAAATAGACTTTAAGGTTTGAGAGTATGATTTTGATTTGATGAGAAATGCATATTGTTCATGTTTTACTGAATACAGCATTTGGAAATGTATATCTGTTGTTTAAAAAACGCATGTTAAAATGTACCGGTTACAAATATGAAGAGAGTAAGATGAATGTTTTGTGAATCTATGTTGTTGCTTTAATTTTGATTATGATGTTAAGCCAATCCGGTTTGAGGTCAAAGGGCAGGGTAACACGGGAAGTTGGGGTAGATGAGGTTGGAGTAGAAAAAGACAGAGCGAGCGGAGGAGTTGGAGGGAGAAGAAAATTGTAGCGTACGGTAAAATACCAAGAGTGAAGATTTTATATTATCATTAGTGGTGTTATGTTTATATTGTTGGGTGAATATCTCAACCAACAACAATAACCCAGAAAGAGGAGTTTGGCTGTTGGCGGTTTTGGATAAAGCACGGGCTTTGCCGCCAGACTAGCGACAGCGAGTGCCAGGTTGGAGCCGGTGGAGGTCGGGATTGTCGTCGTCCTCAGTCTTCTTCCTGAGTTGGTTCGTCTCGTAAATCCACGAGAGTATTTGGTCGGTCTCTCCTTCACCTGCTGCCGCCCTTCTGCCGCAGTGCGTGTGCTACCGCACTGCTGATCCGAGGTACCAGCTCCTTGTTATTTTGTGCCATCCTGGCGAAACAGCCATTTTGTTTACGGCTACAACGCACACGAGCTACACTCAGGCCTGCACCGTAGAACTGTACTGAATTAAGGTATTCGTGTAGTTAGCATTGCCGGCTAGTTTGTATTGTGTGTCCATGTGCATTACGATGTCATGTAAATGTTGAACCAATAACTGAAGAACTGATTTTTTGTCTGAAGTAAATCTTTCCTGTTTTTGTTTAACAGTTGGTTGTATTGTTTTTTTCATATGTTAAATTGGTTTAAGTTAGTAACAATTACTAACGAACTCAGGTTAGCCACCTCTCATTACAAATCCACCAAACTAGAGAGGCGCTACAGTTGTCTATGCTGTTCAGTTTACCAGCCTTATCTTTAACAACAGGCACTAACAGTACTGACATAATAGAGTTCGGTAGAACACCATGAACCATAATTCCAGTGAGACACATGGCTAGAAATGGACTGAGTCTATAACTGGCATTTTTTAGATGCTCTGCAGAAATGGAATCCATACCACAAGCTTTGTTGTTGTCTAGCATGTGGATGGCATCATAAATATCTACTGATCTAACTATCAAGTCTGCAGAGATACCTTTATATTGATTATCAATTCTCACTGTGTTACTTTGAACACAATTAAATAGTTTACTGTAGTGCTCATGCCATAGATCAGCAATCTTCTCTGGACAACTAACCCCTTTGATATCAGAAGGGAGGGGAGTTCTGTTATTATTTATGATCTTGACCTCCTTCCAGAAGTCAGTAAGATTGTTATTCTGCATCTTTCTGGCCAGCGAGTCTACTCTCATTGTGTTTTCATTTCTCTTAATGAAACGAGTGCATATTTAAATCTAGCATTTGTGAGGTTTTTGTTATCAAGCAGCACTCCCTGTCTGGGTCTGCCTGCCTCTGACCAGACTCTAAAGGCTTCTCTAGCAGCAGCATGTTGCTCAGACACAAACTCATTCCAGACAGGCCGTGCGTTAGGGACCTTACTCTTGTGATTAATAAAAGGTTCACTGGAAGCATAAAGACATTTGACAATATCATCATACATGGCACAGAGCTTTTCAGCATGATGTTTATCCTTGCAGTTCATATCCGTGCACATTAGGGCATCCCTAGAAAATGCAACATCACTATGTAAGCTGTCAGTTAATAGAGAATATCTGTGCCGAACCTCTTTGGTCAATTTTGACCAGTCCAGTTTTCTTGGGGGGCCAGCAACAAGGGTACAATCTCAACATTTAGCAGCATAGCAACTGGTATGTGATCAGTGGTGGCCAGCCCATAACACATCTCTATACTTTCCAGTGAGTCATGAGCATCGGCTGTGGTTACAATATGGTCTAGCCAGGAAGTTGTGTGCCACGTTTCACTTATATAGGTAAAACTTGTATCAGGCAATAACGCTTGATATAATTAATTTAGTTTCATTACAGAACTGCTGCAGATGTTGTGCGAATAAACGCTTATCTGACATTTCAGCATTAAAATCACCCATGACATAGACACAACATGAACTATTGTCCTCTATGAAGGACTGAATAAAAGCTAACCTGTTCTGAAATTCATCCTCATGGTCATAGGATTCATATGGTGTGTACACATTTACAATAGTAAATTTATTTTCATTGTGATTAAACTCCAACCCAATAGCCCAGTCAACGTTAAGCCACACCACCTTTACCGTTGGGTCATATTTTATGTTCCACAGTATAGCTACACCACCAGCTATCCTCCCACAAACCATTCTCATGCTGAGATTGGTAGTGGACTCTCCAGCACTATGAAACATCTTGTGTAGGGAGTTCAATTTGTCCAGATCTTGCTTGGCCATCCAGGTTTCTTGAAGGCAGACAATGTCACTCTCGTCCAGCAATGTGTCCACCACCAAACGTCTTGATCTATCAGCAGCAGTATGTCCTACTCGGAGGCCACGAGCGTTGTAGGATACAACCCGCATTAATGATCTACCACGGACCCATCAGGGCAGCTGGCCGGTGTGTCTGTCTCCCTGGTCTCTACATATAGGCCTACATTCATCCCAGCATCATGACTGAGCTGAAGCTCGGTACCCTGAGAGTGGGGGGTATGCTCTGGTCGAGCTTTTTTGAAAGTATAGACCAAGGGTAATTACCACACCACAACTGTCCCACCATTACCCATAGGTGGCGCTACATTCCACGCCCTAAAGCACAAAGGCTTTCTGGAATGGATAGGCTAACCAAGCCCCCTCCCTTCACTCCTTGGGTTGAAATAAAGGCCCTTGTGGATCTTGATGGTATTATATTTCAGATTTGGTATCCCATTGGTAATTCTGCAGCATAGATTTTTCTATACAGTTCCAATTTGTCAAGAATATACATTTTTCAATGGTTCGCAATGTTTGGAGGAATCCGCCATTACTGCTTGCAGTTATAGTTTTATTATTATTATTATTCTTGTTCCATGGAAGTCAATGGCAGCCCCTAGAACACTTCGACAACTTTTTGTGAAATTTGGCACACTCATTAAGGACAGTTGATTCTATACCTACACCAAGTTTCATGTCTCCCATTAGACCACTCCAGCGCCACCAATGGGTCAAAGTTGGACTTGTGTTTACACACGCAACTTTTGAACCGTATGACCCATTTTCAAAAATGAGGTACCATTGGATTCCCTGGTTCAAGCCGAGTTCAACGCACCCCATGGCGTCAATTTCCGGTTATATAGATTTTCCGCTACTTCCGGTTTTATCAAAAACCTTTGAAAGCCTACTCCTCCTACAATTTTTGTCATATCTTCTTCAAAGTTACCAGAGATGATCTTCAGACCAAGCGTCACAAAAGTTATCGAAAAGAATTTTGATCCTCACAACCGTTTGTCCGGTACAGCCAATCAAATTCATCAGAAAAGCCGCCAAACAGGATGTGAAGTCCTGTCTCAGCAAATCTTTGAGATATCAACACGAAACTTGGTATATCGATGGAAGACACTACAACATGTTACCGTGTGCAAAGGCAACTTCATATCTCCAAAAATGATTGATATAAAGCAAATTGAACTTATCGCTAACGCTAAAATAATGCTTTACACATCAGCCAGTCAAAAACTGATACTCTGATTCAATCACAAGTTCATATGAAGACTCTTGAGAATGTTTATAACACAAATCTGTGAAAAAGTTGACTGTAAGATCAAAGGTCGATTTTTGGTGAATATTTGAAACATGCTTGCTTGGCTAATTTCTAGCCAAATTTCCAATGAATGTCTCCCCTCCTCCTGCCCGCGCGTGCTCCACATCCTCACACACTCAGCCTTAACTTACACACGCGCGGGCTTGGCAAGACGCACACGCAACATTTCAGGAGAGTGTGGGCTGACCAAGCCCCCACTCATTCCTTGGTTTCTAGCCAAGGCCTTGTGGATCTTGTAATCTTGGATCTCTTAACAAAAGCTGATCTTTTTAGTATTGCATTTCCGATTTTGTATGCAATGGTAAAAAGTTATACAAATCCTGAAACATTGATATATATATATGTATTTATATATATATAAATCTTTATTTCAGACGCCAAGTTCCACATAAAATAACAGACATAGAGCTATAAAAAAGAGAGTAAAACGAAAACATAAAACATAGATAATACAGTGCATAAAAAGTATGAAGACTTTTGTGCCAATGTAGTCTTAAGTTCCAAGTAATCGATAGCAGCTCTTTAGAGGGTTGACCAGGGCCTCTACTATTCAGTTCTCAGACTTGTCCAGTCGACACATGAAACCATACATCAGTTGTCTCAGGAGTGCCTTACAGGTTGGTACGTGCTTAGACAGAAACAACTGACCAGCACTATGCCACCTAGGCACATTAAGTAGCAATCTAAAAGCATCATTGAAACCATACATCAGTTGTCTCAGGATTGCCTTACAGGTTGGTACGTGCTTAGACACAAACAACTGACTAGCACTATGCCACCTTGGCACATTAAGTAGCAATCTAAAAGCATCATTGTAGGCTACTTTCAGTATCTGTATACTCCTTTACCTGTACATAGACCACAAATGAGCAGTGTACAATGGTGTTATGTAGGTTCTAAACAGGGAACATTTAACTGAATCTGAGCACATAGAAAACGTCCTTAATAACATACTGGCCTGAGAATATATTTGACAGCGCTGTTGATACATATCGTTGTCATCTGTCCAATCATCAGAAATGACATGGCAGATATTTTATTTCCTCACAAACACCAAGGGGACTGCCAGATAAATAAAAGGTAGGGAAGGTTAATTTCCTGTCCTGATTACTTCTGACTATCATTATGTGGCTTTTCTTTGCATTATATTTTATATCATGATCTAAGCCATACTGAGAGCACACCCATAGCATCTGTTGCAACAGGCTGAGTGGAACCAGATAATCTGCGTACATCAGATGATTGACAATAGATTCACCAACAAGACAGCCTGTATTTGTCTTATTCAGCTGGCTTGATAAGTCGTCCATATCCATATTAAACAAAAAGGGAAATCAAATTCCTCCTTGTCGAACTCCGTTACCAACATGGAAAGCAGCTGATACAACATTGTCCCATTTAACATGAAAAGTTTGATTTGCATACCAGAACACCAAAATCCTCACAAGAGGTTTAGGGAAACCTCTCGCTATTAGCTTCATAAACAGTTTTTCATGACAAATTCGATCGAAAGCTTTGTAAGCATCAATAAAGCATAAAAATACAGATGAATTAAGACTTGTGTACCTGAGACAATCTCCTTCAGAGCATAGATACAGAGATCAGTACCATGTTTTCTTTTAAAACCAAACTGATTTTCTGCAGTCAGAATATACATTTCCAATTTCAATCAAATAATTCTCTCAAACACTTTAGACAAGATACTGGCCAATGCAATGGGTCGATAGTTGTGTAGCCCGGGTGGTAAACATTTCTGTTGAAACAATCCTATTACATAAATATAAAAGTTTGAATACATAATACTTAAGTTCATAGTTTAATAAATAGACTTTAAGGTTTGAGAGTATGATTTTGATTTGATGAGAAATGCATATTGTTCATGTTTTACTGAATACAGCATTTGGAAATGTATATCTGTTGTTTAAAAAACGCATGTTAAAATGTACCGGTTACAAATATGAAGAGAGTAAGATGAATGTTTTGTGAATCTATGTTGTTGCTTTAATTTTGATTATGATGTTAAGCCAATCCGGTTTGAGGTCAAAGGGCAGGGTAACACGGGAAGTTGGGGTAGATGAGGTTGGAGTAGAAAAAGACAGAGCGAGCGGAGGAGTTGGAGGGAGAAGAAAATTGTAGCGTACGGTAAAATACCAAGAGTGAAGATTTTATATTATCATTAGTGGTGTTATGTTTATATTGTTGGGTGAATATCTCAACCAACAACAATAACCCAGAAAGAGGAGTTTGGCTGTTGGCGGTTTTGGATAAAGCACGGGCTTTGCCGCCAGACTAGCGACAGCGAGTGCCAGGTTGGAGCCGGTGGAGGTCGGGATTGTCGTCGTCCTCAGTCTTCTTCCTGAGTTGGTTCGTCTCGTAAATCCACGAGAGTATTTGGTCGGTCTCTCCTTCACCTGCTGCCGCCCTTCTGCCGCAGTGCGTGTGCTACCGCACTGCTGATCCGAGGTACCAGCTCCTTGTTATTTTGTGCCATCCTGGCGAAACAGCCATTTTGTTTACGGCTACAACGCACACGAGCTACACTCAGGCCTGCACCGTAGAACTGTACTGAATTAAGGTATTCGTGTAGTTAGCATTGCCGGCTAGTTTGTATTGTGTGTCCATGTGCATTACGATGTCATGTAAATGTTGAACCAATAACTGAAGAACTGATTTTTGTCTGAAGTAAATCTTTCCTGTTTTTGTTTAACAGTTGGTTGTATTGTTTTTTTCATATGTTAAATTGGTTTAAGTTAGTAACAATTACTAACGAACTCAGGTTAGCCACCTCTCATTACAAATCCACCAAACTAGAGAGGCGCTACAGTTGTCTATGCTGTTCAGTTTACCAGCCTTATCTTTAACAACAGGCACTAACAGTACTGACATAATAGAGTTCGGTAGAACACCATGAACCATAATTCCAGTGAGACACATGGCTAGAAATGGACTGAGTCTATAACTGGCATTTTTTAGATGCTCTGCAGAAATGGAATCCATACCACAAGCTTTGTTGTTGTCTAGCATGTGGATGGCATCATAAATATCTACTGATCTAACTATCAAGTCTGCAGAGATACCTTTATATTGATTATCAATTCTCACTGTGTTACTTTGAACACAATTAAATAGTTTACTGTAGTGCTCATGCCATAGATCAGCAATCTTCTCTGGACAACTAACCCCTTTGATATCAGAAGGGAGGGGAGTTCTGTTATTATTTATGATCTTGACCTCCTTCCAGAAGTCAGTAAGATTGTTATTCTGCATCTTTCTGGCCAGCGAGTCTACTCTCATTGTGTTTTCATTTCTCTTAATGAAACGAGTGCATATTTAAATCTAGCATTTGTGAGGTTTTTGTTATCAAGCAGCACTCCCTGTCTGGGTCTGCCTGCCTCTGACCAGACTCTAAAGGCTTCTCTAGCAGCAGCATGTTGCTCAGACACAAACTCATTCCAGACAGGCCGTGCGTTAGGGACCTTACTCTTGTGATTAATAAAAGGTTCACTGGAAGCATAAAGACATTTGACAATATCATCATACATGGCACAGAGCTTTTCAGCATGATGTTTATCCTTGCAGTTCATATCCGTGCACATTAGGGCATCCCTAGAAAATGCAACATCACTATGTAAGCTGTCAGTTAATAGAGAATATCTGTGCCGAACCTCTTTGGTCAATTTTGACCAGTCCAGTTTTCTTGGGGGGCCAGCAACAAGGGTACAATCTCAACATTTAGCAGCATAGCAACTGGTATGTGATCAGTGGTGGCCAGCCCATAACACATCTCTATACTTTCCAGTGAGTCATGAGCATCGGCTGTGGTTACAATATGGTCTAGCCAGGAAGTTGTGTGCCACGTTTCACTTATATAGGTAAAACTTGTATCAGGCAATAACGCTTGATATAATTAATTTAGTTTCATTACAGAACTGCTGCAGATGTTGTGCGAATAAACGCTTATCTGACATTTCAGCATTAAAATCACCCATGACATAGACACAACATGAACTATTGTCCTCTATGAAGGACTGAATAAAAGCTAACCTGTTCTGAAATTCATCCTCATGGTCATAGGATTCATATGGTGTGTACACATTTACAATAGTAAATTTATTTTCATTGTGATTAAACTCCAACCCAATAGCCCAGTCAACGTTAAGCCACACCACCTTTACCGTTGGGTCATATTTTATGTTCCACAGTATAGCTACACCACCAGCTATCCTCCCACAAACCATTCTCATGCTGAGATTGGTAGTGGACTCTCCAGCACTATGAAACATCTTGTGTAGGGAGTTCAATTTGTCCAGATCTTGCTTGGCCATCCAGGTTTCTTGAAGGCAGACAATGTCACTCTCGTCCAGCAATGTGTCCACCACCAAACGTCTTGATCTATCAGCAGCAGTATGTCCTACTCGGAGGCCACGAGCGTTGTAGGATACAACCCGCATTAATGATCTACCACGGACCCATCAGGGCAGCTGGCCGGTGTGTCTGTCTCCCTGGTCTCTACATATAGGCCTACATTCATCCCAGCATCATGACTGAGCTGAAGCTCGGTACCCTGAGAGTGGGGGGTATGCTCTGGTCGAGCTTTTTTGAAAGTATAGACCAAGGGTAATTACCACACCACAACTGTCCCACCATTACCCATAGGTGGCGCTACATTCCACGCCCTAAAGCACAAAGGCTTTCTGGAATGGATAGGCTAACCAAGCCCCCTCCCTTCACTCCTTGGGTTGAAATAAAGGCCCTTGTGGATCTTGATGGTATTATATTTCAGATTTGGTATCCCATTGGTAATTCTGCAGCATAGATTTTTCTATACAGTTCCAATTTGTCAAGAATATACATTTTTCAATGGTTCGCAATGTTTGGAGGAATCCGCCATTACTGCTTGCAGTTATATTTATTATTATTATTATTCTTGTTCCATGGAAGTCAATGGCAGCCCCTAGAACACTTCGACAACTTTTTGTGAAATTTGGCACACTCATTAAGGACAGTTGATTCTATACCTACACCAAGTTTCATGTCTCCCATTAGACCACTCCAGCGCCACCAATGGGTCAAAGTTGGACTTGTGTTTACACACGCAACTTTTGAACCGTATGACCCATTTTCAAAAATGAGGTACCATTGGATTCCCTGGTTCAAGCCGAGTTCAACGCACCCCATGGCGTCAATTTCCGGTTATATAGATTTTCCGCTACTTCCGGTTTTATCAAAAACCTTTGAAAGCCTACTCCTCCTACAATTTTTGTCATATCTTCTTCAAAGTTACCAGAGATGATCTTCAGACCAAGCCTCACAAAAGTTATCGAAAATAATTTTGATCCTCACAACCGTTTGTCCGGTACAGCCAATCAAATTCATCAGAAAAGCCGCCAAACAGGATGTGAAGTCATGTCTCAGCAAATCTTTGAGATATCAACACGAAACTTGGTATATCGATGGAAGACACTACAACATGTTACCGTGTGCAAAGGCAACTTCATATCTCCAAAAATGATTGATATAAAGCAAATTGAACTTATCGCTAACGCTAAAATAATGCTTTACACATCAGCCAGTCAAAAACTGATACTCTGATTCAATCACAAGTTCATATGAAGACTCTTGAGAATGTTTATAACACAAATCTGTGAAAAAGTTGACTGTAAGATCAAAGGTCGATTTTTGGTGAATATTTGAAACATGCTTGCTTGGCTAATTTCTAGCCAAATTTCCAATGAATGTCTCCCCTCCTCCTGCCCGCACGTGCTCCACATCCTCACACACTCAGCCTTAACTTACACACGCGCGGGCTTGGCAAGACGCACACGCAACATTTCAGGAGAGTGTGGGCTGACCAAGCCCCCACTCATTCCTTGGTTTCTAGCCAAGGCCTTGTGGATCTTGTAATCTTGGATCTCTTAACAAAAGCTGATCTTTTTAGTATTGCATTTCCGATTTTGTATGCAATGGTAAAACGTTATACAAATCCTGAAACATTGATATATATATATGTATTTATATATATATAAATCTTTATTTCAGACGCCAAGTTCCACATAAAATAACAGACATAGAGCTATAAAAAAGAGAGTAAAACGAAAACATAAAACATAGATAATACAGTGCATAAAAAGTATGAAGACTTTTGTGCCAATGTAGTCTTAAGTTCCAAGTAATCGATAGCAGCTCTTTAGAGGGTTGACCAGGGCCTCTACTATTCAGTTCTCAGACTTGTCCAGTCGACACATGAAACCATACATCAGTTGTCTCAGGAGTGCCTTACAGGTTGGTACGTGCTTAGACAGAAACAACTGACCAGCACTATGCCACCTAGGCACATTAAGTAGCAATCTAAAAGCATCATTGAAACCATACATCAGTTGTCTCAGGATTGCCTTACAGGTTGGTACGTGCTTAGACACAAACAACTGACTAGCACTATGCCACCTTGGCACATTAAGTAGCAATCTAAAAGCATCATTGTAGGCTACTTTCAGTATCTGTATACTCCTTTTCCTGTACATAGACCACAAATGAGCAGTGTACAATGGTGTTATGTAGGTTCTAAACAGGGAACATTTAACTGAATCTGAGCACATAGAAAACGTCCTTAATAACATACTGGCCTGAGAATATATTTGACAGCGCTGTTGATACATATCGTTGTCATCTGTCCAATCATCAGAAATGACATGGCAGATATTTTTATTTCCTCACAAACACCAAGGGGACTGCCAGATAAATAAAAGGTAGGGAAGGTTAATTTCCTGTCCTGATTACTTCTGACTATCATTATGTGGCTTTTCTTTGCATTATATTTTATATCATGATCTAAGCCATACTGAGAGCACACCCATAGCATCTGTTGCAACAGGCTGAGTGGAACCAGATAATCTGCGTACATCAGATGATTGACAATAGATTCACCAACAAGACAGACTGTATTTGTCTTATTCAGCTGGCTTGATAAGTCGTCCATATCCATATTAAACAAAAAGGGAAATCAAATTCCTCCTTGTCGAACTCCGTTACCAACATGGAAAGCAGCTGATACAACATTGTCCCATTTAACATGAAAAGTTTGATTGGCATACCAGAACACCAAAATCCTCACAAGAGGTTTAGGGAAACCTCTCGCTATTAGCTTCATAAACAGTTTTTCATGACAAATTCGATCGAAAGCTTTGTAAGCATCAATAAAGCATAAAAATACAGATGAATTAAGACTTGTGTACCTGAGACAATCTCCTTCAGAGCATAGATACAGAGATCAGTACCATGTTTTCTTTTAAAACCAAACTGATTTTCTGCAGTCAGAATATACATTTCCAATTTCAATCAAATAATTCTCTCAAGCACTTTAGACAAGATACTGGCCAATGCAATGGGTCGATAGTTGTGTAGCCCGGGTGGTAAACATTTCTGTTGAAACAATCCTATTACATAAATATAAAAGTTTGAATACATAATACTTAAGTTCATAGTTTAATAAATAGACTTTAAGGTTTGAGAGTATGATTTTGATTTGATGAGAAATGCATATTGTTCATGTTTTACTGAATACAGCAATTGGAAATGTATATCTGTTGTTTAAAAAACGCATGTTAAAATGTACCGGTTACAAATATGAAGAGAGTAAGATGAATGTTTTGTGAATCTATGTTGTTGCTTTAATTTTGATTATGATGTTAAGCCAATCCGGTTTGAGGTCAAAGGGCAGGGTAACACGGGAAGTTGGGGTAGATGAGGTTGGAGTAGAAAAAGACAGAGCGAGCGGAGGAGTTGGAGGGAGAAGAAAATTGTAGCGTACGGTAAAATACCAAGAGTGAAGATTTTATATTATCATTAGTGGTGTTATGTTTATATTGTTGGGTGAATATCTGAACCAACAACAATAACCCAGAAAGAGGAGTTTGGCTGTTGGCGGTTTTGGATTAAGCACGGGCTTTGCCGCCAGACTAGCGACAGCAAGTGCCAGGTTGGAGCCGGTGGAGGTCGGGATTGTCGTCGTCCTCAGTCTTCTTCCTGAGTTGGTTCGTCTCGTAAATCCACGAGAGTATTTGGTCGGTCTCTCCTTCACCTGCTGCCGCCCTTCTGCCGCAGTGCGTGTGCTACCGCACTGCTGATCCGAGGTACCAGCTCCTTGTTATTTTGTGCCATCCTGGCGAAACAGCCATTTTGTTTACGGCTACAACGCACACGAGCTACACTCAGGCCTGCACCGTAGAACTGTACTGAATTAAGGTATTCGTGTAGTTAGCATTGCCGGCTAGTTTGTATTGTGTGTCCATGTGCATTACGATGTCATGTAAATGTTGAACCAATAACTGAAGAACTGATTTTTTGTCTGAAGTAAATCTTTCCTGTTTTTGTTTAACAGTTGGTTGTATTGTTTTTTTCATATGTTAAATTGGTTTAAGTTAGTAACAATTACTAACGAACTCAGGTTAGCCACCTCTCATTACAAATCCACCAAACTAGAGAGGCGCTACAGTTGTCTATGCTGTTCAGTTTACCAGCCTTATCTTTAACAACAGGCACTAACAGTACTGACATAATAGAGTTCGGTAGAACACCATGAACCATAATTCCAGTGAGACACATGGCTAGAAATGGACTGAGTCTATAACTGGCATTTTTTAGATGCTCTGCAGAAATGCAATCCATACCACAAGCTTTGTTGTTGTCTAGCATGTGGATGGCATCATAAATATCTACTGATCTAACTATCAAGTCTGCAGAGATACCTTTATATTGATTATCAATTCTCACTGTGTTACTTTGAACACAATTAAATAGTTTACTGTAGTGCTCATGCCATAGATCAGCAATCTTCTCTGGACAACTAACCCCTTTGATATCAGAAGGGAGGGGAGTTCTGTTATTATTTATGATCTTGACCTCCTTCCAGAAGTCAGTAAGATTGTTATTCTGCATCTTTCTGGCCAGCGAGTCTGCTCTCATTGTGTTTTCATTTCTCTTAATGAAACGAGTGCATATTTAAATCTAGCATTTGTGAGGTTTTTGTTATCAAGCAGCACTCTCTGTCTGGGTCTGCCTGCCTCTGACCAGACTCTAAAGGCTTCTCTAGCAGCAGCATGTTGCTCAGACACAAACTCATTCCAGACAGGCCGTGCGTTAGGGACCTTACTCTTGTGATTAATAAAAGGTTCACTGGAAGCATAAAGACATTTGACAATATCATCATACATGGCACAGAGCTTTTCAGCATTATGTTTATCCTTGCAGTTCATATCCGAGAATTAGTTAATAGAGAATATCTGTGCCGAACCTCTTTGGTCAATTTTGACCAGTCCAGTTTTCTTGGGGGGCCAGCAACAAGGGTACACTCTCAACATTTAGCAGCATAGCAACTGGTATGTGATCAGTGGTGGCCAGCCCATAACACATCTCTATACTTTCCAGTGAGTCATGAGAATCGGCTGTGGTTACAATATGGTCTAGCCAGGAAGTTGTGTGCCACGTTTCACTTATATAGGTAAAACTTGTATCAGGCAATAACGCTTGATATAATTAATTTAGTTTCATTACAGAACTGCTGCAGATGTTGTGCGAATAAACACTTATCTGACATGTCAGCATTAAAATCACCCATGACATAGACACAACATGAACTATTGTCCTCTATGAAGGACTGAATAAAAGCTAACCTGTTCTGAAATTCATCCTCATGGTCATAGGATTCATATGGTGTGTACACATTTACAATAGTACATTTATTTTCATTGTGATTAAACTCCAACCCAATAGCCCAGTCAACGTTAAGCCACACCACCTTTACCGTTGGGTCATATTTTATGTTCCACAGTATAGCTACACCACCAGCTATCCTCCCACAAACCATTCTCATGCTGAGATCGGTAGTGGACTCTCCAGCACCATGAAAGTTCTTGTGTAGGGAGTTCAATTTGTCCAGATCTTGCTTGGTCATCCAGGTTTCTTGAAGGCAGACAATGTCACTCTCGTCCAGCAATGTGTCCACCACCAAACGTCTTGATCTATCAGCAGCAGTATGTCCTACTCGGAGGCCACGAGCGTTGTAGGATACAACCCGCATTAATGATCTACCACGGACCCATCAGGGCAGCTGGCCGGTGTGTCTGTCTCCCTGGTCTCTACATATAGGCCTACATTCATCCCAGCATCATGACTGAGTTGAAGCTCGGTACCCTGAGAGCGGGGGGTATTCTCTGGTCGAGCTTTTTTGAAAGTATAGACCAAGGGTAATTACCAAACCACAACTGTCCCACCATTACCCATATGTGGCGCTACATTCCACGCCCTAAAGCACAAAGGCTTTCTGGAATGGATAGGCTAACCAAGCCCCCTCCCTTCACTCCTTGAGTTGAAATAAAGGCCCTTGTGGATCCTGGTGGTATTATATTTCAGATTTGGTATCCCATTGGTAATTCTGCAGCATATATTTTTCTATACAGTTCCAATTTGTCAAGAATATACATTTTTCAATGGTTCGCAATGTTTGGAGGAATCCGCCATTACTGCTTGCAGTTATATTTATTAGGATTCCTCCGTCAGGAGGAAACCTATTGTTATTGTTAGTTTTATTATTATTATTATTCTTGTTCCATGGAAGTCAATGGCAGCCCCTAGAACACTTCGACAACTTTTTGTGAAATTTGGCACACTCATTAAGGACAGTTGATTCTATACCTACACCAAGTTTCATGTCTCCCATTAGACCACTCCAGCGCCACCAATGGGTCAAAGTTGGACTTGTGTTTACACACGCAACTTTTGAACCGTATGACCCATTTTCAAAAATGAGGTACCATTGGATTCCCTGGTTCAAGCCGAGTTCAACGCACCCCATGGCGTCAATTTCCGGTTATATAGATTTTCCGCTACTTCCGGTTTTATCAAAAACCTTTGAAAGCCTACTCCTCCTACAATTTTTGTCATATCTTCTTCAAAGTTACCAGAGATGATCTTCAGACCAAGCGTCACAAAAGTTATCGAAAAGAATTTTGATCCTCACAACCGTTTGTCCGGTACAGCCAATCAAATTCATCAGAAAAGCCGCCAAACAGGATGTGAAGTCCTGTCTCAGCAAATCTTTGAGATATCAACACGAAACTTGGTATATCGATGGAAGACACTACAACATGTTACCGTGTGCAAAGGCAACTTCATATCTCCAAAAATGATTGATATAAAGCAAATTGAACTTATCGCTAACGCTAAAATAATGCTTTACACATCAGCCAGTCAAAAACTGATACTCTGATTCAATCACAAGTTCATATGAAGACTCTTGAGAATGTTTATAACACAAATCTGTGAAAAAGTTGACTGTAAGATCAAAGGTCGATTTTTGGTGAATATTTGAAACATGCTTGCTTGGCTAATTTCTAGCCAAATTTCCAATGAATGTCTCCCCTCCTCCTGCCCGCGCGTGCTCCACATCCTCACACACTCAGCCTTAACTTACACACGCGCGGGCTTGGCAAGACGCACACGCAACATTTCAGGAGAGTGTGGGCTGACCAAGCCCCCACTCATTCCTTGGTTTCTAGCCAAGGCCTTGTGGATCTTGTAATCTTGGATCTCTTAACAAAAGCTGATCTTTTTAGTATTGCATTTCCGATTTTGTATGCAATGGTAAAAAGTTATACAAATCCTGAAACATTGATATATATATATGTATTTATATATATATAAATCTTTATTTCAGACGCCAAGTTCCACATAAAATAACAGACATAGAGCTATAAAAAAGAGAGTAAAACGAAAACATAAAACATAGATAATACAGTGCATAAAAAGTATGAAGACTTTTGTGCCAATGTAGTCTTAAGTTCCAAGTAATCGATAGCAGCTCTTTAGAGGGTTGACCAGGGCCTCTACTATTCAGTTCTCAGACTTGTCCAGTCGACACATGAAACCATACATCAGTTGTCTCAGGAGTGCCTTACAGGTTGGTACGTGCTTAGACAGAAACAACTGACCAGCACTATGCCACCTAGGCACATTAAGTAGCAATCTAAAAGCATCATTGAAACCATACATCAGTTGTCTCAGGATTGCCTTACAGGTTGGTACGTGCTTAGACACAAACAACTGACTAGCACTATGCCACCTTGGCACATTAAGTAGCAATCTAAAAGCATCATTGTAGGCTACTTTCAGTATCTGTATACTCCTTTACCTGTACATAGACCACAAATGAGCAGTGTACAATGGTGTTATGTAGGTTCTAAACAGGGAACATTTAACTGAATCTGAGCACATAGAAAACGTCCTTAATAACATACTGGCCTGAGAATATATTTGACAGCGCTGTTGATACATATCGTTGTCATCTGTCCAATCATCAGAAATGACATGGCAGATATTTTATTTCCTCACAAACACCAAGGGGACTGCCAGATAAATAAAAGGTAGGGAAGGTTAATTTCCTGTCCTGATTACTTCTGACTATCATTATGTGGCTTTTCTTTGCATTATATTTTATATCATGATCTAAGCCATACTGAGAGCACACCCATAGCATCTGTTGCAACAGGCTGAGTGGAACCAGATAATCTGCGTACATCAGATGATTGACAATAGATTCACCAACAAGACAGCCTGTATTTGTCTTATTCAGCTGGCTTGATAAGTCGTCCATATCCATATTAAACAAAAAGGGAAATCAAATTCCTCCTTGTCGAACTCCGTTACCAACATGGAAAGCAGCTGATACAACATTGTCCCATTTAACATGAAAAGTTTGATTTGCATACCAGAACACCAAAATCCTCACAAGAGGTTTAGGGAAACCTCTCGCTATTAGCTTCATAAACAGTTTTTCATGACAAATTCGATCGAAAGCTTTGTAAGCATCAATAAAGCATAAAAATACAGATGAATTAAGACTTGTGTACCTGAGACAATCTCCTTCAGAGCATAGATACAGAGATCAGTACCATGTTTTCTTTTAAAACCAAACTGATTTTCTGCCGTCAGAATATACATTTCCAATTTCAATCAAATAATTCTCTCAAACACTTTAGACAAGATACTGGCCAATGCAATGGGTCGATAGTTGTCTATGCTGTTCAGTTTACCAGCCTTATCTTTAACAACAGGCACTAACAGTACTGACATAATAGAGTTCGGTAGAACACCATGAACCATAATTCCAGTGAGACACATGGCTAGAAATGGACTGAGTCTATAACTGGCATTTTTTAGATGCTCTGCAGAAATGCAATCCATACCACAAGCTTTGTTGTTGTCTACCATGTGGATGGCATCATAAATATCTACTGATCTAACTATCAAGTCTGCAGAGATACCTTTATATTCATTATCAATTCTCACTGTGTTACTTTGAACACAATTAAATAGTTTACTGTAGTGCTCATGCCATAGATCAGCAATCTTCTCTGGACAACTAACCCCTTTGATATCAGAAGGGAGGGGAGTTCTATTATTATTTATGATCTTGACCTCCTTCCAGAAGTCAGTAAGATTGTTATTCTGCATCTTTCTGGCCAGCGAGTCTGCTCTCATTGTGTTTTCATTTCTCTTAATGAAATGAGTGCATATTTAAATCTAGCATTTGTGAGGTTTTTGTTATCAAGCAGCACTCCCTGTCTGGGTCTGCCTGCCTCTGACCAGACTCTAAAGGCTTCTCTAGCAGCAGCATGTTGCTCAGACACAAACTCATTCCAGACAGGCCGTGCGTTAGGGACCTTACTCTTGTGATTAATAAAAGGTTCACTGGAAGCATAAAGACATTTGACAATATCATCATACATGGCACAGAGCTTTTCAGCATGATGTTTATCCTTGCAGTTCATATCCGTGCACATTAGGGCATCCCTAGAAAATGCAACATCACTATGTAAGCTGTCAGTTAATAGAGAATATCTGTGCATAACCTCTTTGGTCAATTTTGACCAGTCCAGTTTTCTTGGGGGGCCAGCAACAAGGGCACACTCTCAACATTTAGCAGCATAGCAACTGGTACGTGATCAGTGGTGGCCAGCCCATAACACATCTCTATACTTTCCAGTGAGTCATGAGCATCGGCTGTGGTTACAATATGGTCTAGCCAGGAAGTTGTGTGCCACGTTTCACTTATATAGGTAAAACTTGTATCAGGCAAAATGCTTGATATAATTAATGTAGTTTCATTACAGAACTGCTGCAGATGTTGTGCGAATAAACGCTTATCTGACATGTCAGCATTAAAATCACCCATGACATAGACACAACATGAACTATTGTCCTCTATGAAGGACTGAATAAAAGCTAACCTGTTCTGAAATTCCTCCTCATGGTCATAGGATTCATATGGTGTGTACACATTTACAATAGTACATTTATTTTCATTGTGATTAAACTCCAACCCAATAGCCCAGTCAACGTGTAGCCACACCACCTTTACCGTTGGGTCATATTTTATGTTCCACAGTATAGCTACACCACCAGCTATCCTCCCACAAACCATTCTCATGCTGAGATCGGTAGTGGACTCTCCAGCACCATGAAAGTTCTTGTGTAGGGAGTTCAATTTGTCCAGATCTTGCTTGGCCATCCAGGTTTCTTGAAGGCAGACAATGTCACTCTCGTCCAATAATGTGTCCACCACCAAACGTCTTGATCTATCAGCAGCAGTATGTCCTACTCGGAGGCCACGAGCGTTGTAGGATACAACCCGCATTATTGATCTACCACGGACCCATCAGGGCAGCTGGCCGGTGTGTCTGTGTCCCCGGTCTCTACATATAGGCCTACATTCATCCCAGCATCATGACTGAGCTGAAGCTCGGTACCCTGAGAACGGGGGGTATGCTCTGGTCGAGCTTTTTTGAAAGTATAGACCAAGGGTAATTACCACACCACAACTGTCCCACCATTACCCATAGGTGGCGCTACATTCCACGCCCTAAAGCACAAAGGCTTTCTGGAATGGATAGGCTAAACAAGCCCCCTCCCTTCACTCCTTGGGTTAAAATATAGGCCCTTGTGGATCTTGATGGTATTATATTTCAGATTTGGTATCCCATTGTTAATTCTGCAGCATAGATTTTTCTATACAGTTCCAATTTGTCAAGAATATACATTTTTCAATGGTTCGCAATGTTTGGAGGAATCCGCCATTACTGCTTGCAGTTATATTTATTATTATTCTTGTTCCATGGAAGTCAATGGCAGCCCCTAGAACACTTCGACAACTTTTTGTGAAATTTGGCACACTCATTAAGGACAGTTGATTCTATACCTACACCAAGTTTCATGTCTCCCATTAGACCACTCCAGCGCCACCAACGGGTCAAAGTTGGACTTGTGTTTACACACGCAACTTTTGAACCGTATGACCAATTTTCAAAAATGAGGTACCATTGGATTCCCTGGTTCAAGCCGAGTTCAACGCACCCCATGGCGTCAATTTCCGGTTATATAGATTTTCCGCTACTTCCGGTTTTATCAAAAACCTTTGAAAGCCTACTCCTCCTACAATTTTTGTCATATCTTCTTCAAAGTTACCAGAGATTATCTTCAGACCAAGCGTCACAAAAGTTATCGAAAAGAATTTTGATCCTCACAACCGTTTGTCCGGTACAGCCAATCAAATTCATCAGAAAAGCCGCCAAACAGGATGTGAAGTCATGTCTCAGCAAATCTTTGAGATATCAACACGAAACTTGGTATATCGATGGAAGACACTACAACATGTTACCGTGTGCAAAGGCAACTTCATATCTCCAAAAATGATTGATATAAAGCAAATTGAACTTATCGCTAACGCTAAAATAATGCTTTACACATCAGCCAGTCAAAAACTGATACTCTGATTCAATCACAAGTTCATATGAAGACTCTTGAGAATGTTTATAACACAAATCTGTGAAAAAGTTGACTGTAAGATCAAAGGTCGATTTTTGGTGAATATTTGAAACATGCTTGCTTGGCTAATTTCTAGCCAAATTTCCAATGAATGTCTCCCCTCCTCCTGCCCGCGCGTGCTCCACATCCTCACACACTCAGCCTTAACTTACACACGCGCGGGCTTGGCAAGACGCACACGCAACATTTCAGGAGAGTGTGGGCTGACCAAGCCCCCACTCATTCCTTGGTTTCTAGCCAAGGCCTTGTGGATCTTGTAATCTTGGATCTCTTAACAAAAGCTGATCTTTTTAGTATTGCATTTCCGATTTTGTATGCAATGGTAAAAAGTTATACAAATCCTGAAACATTGATATATATATATATGTATTTATATATATATAAATCTTTATTTCAGACGCCAAGTTCCACATAAAATAACAGACATAGAGCTATAAAAAAGAGAGTAAAACGAAAACATAAAACATAGATAATACAGTGCATAAAAAGTATGAAGACTTTTGTGCCAATGTAGTCTTAAGTTCCAAGTAATCGATAGCAGCTCTTTAGAGGGTTGACCAGGGCCTCTACTATTCAGTTCTCAGACTTGTCCAGTCGACACATGAAACCATACATCAGTTGTCTCAGGAGTGCCTTACAGGTTGGTACGTGCTTAGACAGAAACAACTGACCAGCACTATGCCACCTAGGCACATTAAGTAGCAATCTAAAAGCATCATTGAAACCATACATCAGTTGTCTCAGGATTGCCTTACAGGTTGGTACGTGCTTAGACACAAACAACTGACTAGCACTATGCCACCTTGGCACATTAAGTAGCAATCTAAAAGCATCATTGTAGGCTACTTTCAGTATCTGTATACTCCTTTACCTGTACATAGACCACAAATGAGCAGTGTACAATGGTGTTATGTAGGTTCTAAACAGGGAACATTTAACTGAATCTGAGCACATAGAAAACGTCCTTAATAACATACTGGCCTGAGAATATATTTGACAGCGCTGTTGATACATATCGTTGTCATCTGTCCAATCATCAGAAATGACATGGCAGATATTTTATTTCCTCACAAACACCAAGGGGACTGCCAGATAAATAAAAGGTAGGGAAGGTTAATTTCCTGTCCTGATTACTTCTGACTATCATTATGTGGCTTTTCTTTGCATTATATTTTATATCATGATCTAAGCCATACTGAGAGCACACCCATAGCATCTGTTGCAACAGGCTGAGTGGAACCAGATAATCTGCGTACATCAGATGATTGACAATAGATTCACCAACAAGACAGCCTGTATTTGTCTTATTCAGCTGGCTTGATAAGCCTTGTCGAACTCCGTTACCAACATGGAAAGCAGCTGATACAACATTGTCCCATTTAACATGAAAAGTTTGATTGGCATACCAGAACACCAAAATCCTCACAAGAGGTTTAGGGACACCTCTCGCTATTAGCTTCATAAACAGTTTTTCATGACAAATTCGATCGAAAGCTTTGTAAGCATCAATAAAGCATAAAAATACAGATGAATTAAGACTTGTGTACCTGAGACAATCTCCTTCAGAGCATAGATACAGAGATCAGTACCATGTTTTCTTTTAAAACCAAACTGATTTTCTGCAGTCAGAATATACATTTCCAATTTCAATCAAATAATTCTCTCAAACACTTTAGACAAGATACTGGCCAATGCAATGGGTCGATAGTTGTGTAGCCCGGGTGGTAAACATTTCTGTTGAAACAATCCTATTACATAAATATAAAAGTTTGAATACATAATACTTAAGTTCATAGTTTAATAAATAGACTTTAAGGTTTGAGACTATGATTTTGATTTGATGAGAAATGCATATTGTTCATGTTTTACTGAATACAGCATTTGGAAATGTATATCTGTTGTTTAAAAAACGCATGTTAAAATGTACCGGTTACAAATATGAAGAGAGTAAGATGAATGTTTTGTGAATCTATGTTGTTGCTTTAATTTTGATTATGATGTTAAGCCAATCCGGTTTGAGGTCAAAGGGCAGGGTAACACGGGAAGTTGGGGTAGATGAGGTTGGAGTAGAAAAAGACAGAGCGAGCGGAGGAGTTGGAGGGAGAAGAAAATTGTAGCGTACGGTAAAATACCAAGAGTGAAGATTTTATATTATCATTAGTGGTGTTATGTTTATATTGTTGGGTGAATATCTCAACCAACAACAATAACCCAGAAAGAGGAGTTTGGCTGTTGGCGGTTTTGGATTAAGCACGGGCTTTGCCGCCAGACTAGCGACAGCGAGTGCCAGGTTGGAGCCGGTGGAGGTCGGGATTGTCGTCGTCCTCAGTCTTCTTCCTGAGTTGGTTCGTCTCGTAAATCCACGAGAGTATTTGGTCGGTCTCTCCTTCACCTGCTGCCGCCCTTCTGCCGCAGTGCGTGTGCTACCGCACTGCTGATCCGAGGTACCAGCTCCTTGTTATTTTGTGCCATCCTGGCGAAACAGCCATTTTGTTTACGGCTACAACGCACACGAGCTACACTCAGGCCTGCACCGTAGAACTGTACTGAATTAAGGTATTCGTGTAGTTAGCATTGCCGGCTAGTTTGTATTGTGTGTCCATGTGCATTACGATGTCATGTAAATGTTGAACCAATAACTGAAGAACTGATTTTTTGTCTGAAGTAAATCTTTCCTGTTTTTGTTTAACAGTTGGTTGTATTGTTTTTTTCATATGTTAAATTGGTTTAAGTTAGTAACAATTACTAACGAACTCAGGTTAGCCACCTCTCATTACAAATCCACCAAACTAGAGAGGCGCTACAGTTGTCTATGCTGTTCAGTTTACCAGCCTTATCTTTAACAACAGGCACTAACAGTACTGACATAATAGAGTTCGGTAGAACACCATGAACCATAATTCCAGTGAGACACATGGCTAGAAATGGACTGAGTCTATAACTGGCATTTTTTAGATGCTCTGCAGAAATGGAATCCATACCACAAGCTTTGTTGTTGTCTAGCATGTGGATGGCATCATAAATATCTACTGATCTAACTATCAAGTCTGCAGAGATACCTTTATATTGATTATCAATTCTCACTGTGTTACTTTGAACACAATTAAATAGTTTACTGTAGTGCTCATGCCATAGATCAGCAATCTTCTCTGGACAACTAACCCCTTTGATATCAGAAGGGAGGGGAGTTCTGTTATTATTTATGATCTTGACCTCCTTCCAGAAGTCAGTAAGATTGTTATTCTGCATCTTTCTGGCCAGCGAGTCTGCTCTCATTGTGTTTTCATTTCTCTTAATGAAACGAGTGCATATTTAAATCTAGCATTTGTGAGGTTTTTGTTATCAAGCAGCACTCTCTGTCTGGGTCTGCCTGCCTCTGACCAGACTCTAAAGGCTTCTCTAGCAGCAGCATGTTGCTCAGACACAAACTCATTCCAGACAGGCCGTGCGTTAGGGACCTTACTCTTGTGATTAATAAAACCTTCACTGAAAGCATAAAGACATTTGACAATATCATCATACATGGCACAGAGCTTCCCTAGAAAATGCAACATCACTATGTAAGCTGTCAGTTAATAGAGAATATCTGTGCATAACCTCTTTGGTCAATTTTGACCAGTCCAGTTTTTTTGGGGGGCCAGCAACAAGGGTACACTCTCAACATTTAGCAGCATAGCAACTGGTATGTGATCAGTGGTGGCCAGCCCATAACACATCTCTATACTTTCCAGTGAGTCATGAGCATCGGCTGTGGTTACAATATGGTCTAGCCAGGAAGTTGTGTGCCACGTTTCACTTATATAGGTAAAACTTGTATCAGGCAATAACGCTTTATATAATTAATTTAGTTTCATTACAGAACTGCTGCAGATGTTGTGCGAATAAACACTTATCTGACATGTCAGCATTAAAATCACCCATGACATAGACACAACATGAACTATTGTCCTCTATGAAGGACTGAATAAAAGCTAACCTGTTCTGAAATTCATCCTCATGGTCATAGGATTCATATGGTGTGTACACATTTACAATAGTAAATTTATTTTCATTGTGATTAAACTCCAACCCAATAGCCCAGTCAACGTTAAGCCACACCACCTTTACCGTTGGGTCATATTTTATGTTCCACAGTATAGCTACACCACCAGCTATCCTCCCACAAACCATTCTCATGCTGAGATCGGTAGTGGACTCTCCAGCACCATGAAAGTTCTTGTGTAGGGAGTTCAATTTGTCCAGATCTTGCTTGGTCATCCAGGTTTCTTGAAGGCAGACAATGTCACTCTCGTCCAGCAATGTGTCCACCACCAAACGTCTTGATCTATCAGCAGCAGTATGTCCTACTCGGAGGCCACGAGCGTTGTAGGATACAACCCGCATTAATGATCTACCACGGACCCATCAGGGCAGCTGGCCGGTGTGTCTGTCTCCCTGGTCTCTACATATAGGCCTACATTCATCCCAGCATCATGACTGAGCTGAAGCTCGGTACCCTGAGAGCGGGGGGTATTCTCTGGTCGAGCTTTTTTGAAAGTATAGACCAAGGGTAATTACCAAACCACAACTGTCCCACCATTACCCATATGTGGCGCTACATTCCACGCCCTAAAGCACAAAGGCTTTCTGGAATGGATAGGCTAACCAAGCCCCCTCCCTTCACTCCTTGAGTTGAAATAAAGGCCCTTGTGGATCCTGGTGGTATTATATTTCAGATTTGGTATCCCATTGGTAATTCTGCAGCATAGATTTTTCTATACAGTTCCAATTTGTCAAGAATATACATTTTTCAATGGTTCGCAATGTTTGGAGGAATCCGCCATTACTGCTTGCAGTTATATTTATTATTAGGATTCCTCCGTCAGGAGGAAACCTATTGTTATTGTTAGTTTTATTATTATTATTATTATTATTCTTGTTCCATGGAAGTCAATGGCAGCCCCTAGAACACTTCGACAACTTTTTGTGAAATTTGGCACACTCATTAAGGACAGTTGATTCTATACCTACACCAAGTTTCATGTCTCCCATTAGACCACTCCAGCGCCACCAATGGGTCAAAGTTGGACTTGTGTTTACACACGCAACTTTTGAACCGTATGACCCATTTTCAAAAATGAGGTACCATTGGATTCCCTGGTTCAAGCCGAGTTCAACGCACCCCATGGCGTCAATTTCCGGTTATATAGATTTTCCGCTACTTCCGGTTTTATCAAAAACCTTTGAAAGCCTACTCCTCCTACAATTTTTGTCATATCTTCTTCAAAGTTACCAGAGATTATCTTCAGACCAAGCGTCACAAAAGTTATCGAAAAGAATTTTGATCCTCACAACCGTTTGTCCGGTACAGCCAATCAAATTCATCAGAAAAGCCGCCAAACAGGATGTGAAGTCCTGTCTCAGCAAATCTTTGAGATATCAACACGAAACTTGGTATATCGATGGAAGACACTACAACATGTTACCGTGTGCAAAGGCAACTTCATATCTCCAAAAATGATTGATATAAAGCAAATTGAACTTATCGCTAACGCTAAAATAATGCTTTACACATCAGCCAGTCAAAAACTGATACTCTGATTCAATCACAAGTTCATATGAAGACTCTTGAGAATGTTTATAACACAAATCTGTGAAAAAGTTGACTGTAAGATCAAAGGTCGATTTTTGGTGAATATTTGAAACATGCTTGCTTGGCTAATTTCTAGCCAAATTTCCAATGAATGTCTCCCCTCCTCCTGCCCGCGCGTGCTCCACATCCTCACACACTCAGCCTTAACTTACACACGCGCGGGCTTGGCAAGACGCACACGCAACATTTCAGGAGAGTGTGGGCTGACCAAGCCCCCACTCATTCCTTGGTTTCTAGCCAAGGCCTTGTGGATCTTGTAATCTTGGATCTCTTAACAAAAGCTGATCTTTTTAGTATTGCATTTCCGATTTTGTATGCAATGGTAAAAAGTTATACAAATCCTGAAACATTGATATATATATATGTATTTATATATATATAAATCTTTATTTCAGACGCCAAGTTCCACATAAAATAACAGACATAGAGCTATAAAAAAGAGAGTAAAACGAAAACATAAAACATAGATAATACAGTGCATAAAAAGTATGAAGACTTTTGTGCCAATGTAGTCTTAAGTTCCAAGTAATCGATAGCAGCTCTTTAGAGGGTTGACCAGGGCCTCTACTATTCAGTTCTCAGACTTGTCCAGTCGACACATGAAACCATACATCAGTTGTCTCAGGAGTGCCTTACAGGTTGGTACGTGCTTAGACAGAAACAACTGACCAGCACTATGCCACCTAGGCACATTAAGTAGCAATCTAAAAGCATCATTGAAACCATACATCAGTTGTCTCAGGATTGCCTTACAGGTTGGTACGTGCTTAGACACAAACAACTGACTAGCACTATGCCACCTTGGCACATTAAGTAGCAATCTAAAAGCATCATTGTAGGCTACTTTCAGTATCTGTATACTCCTTTACCTGTACATAGACCACAAATGAGCAGTGTACAATGGTGTTATGTAGGTTCTAAACAGGGAACATTTAACTGAATCTGAGCACATAGAAAACGTCCTTAATAACATACTGGCCTGAGAATATATTTGACAGCGCTGTTGATACATATCGTTGTCATCTGTCCAATCATCAGAAATGACATGGCAGATATTTTATTTCCTCACAAACACCAAGGGGACTGCCAGATAAATAAAAGGTAGGGAAGGTTAATTTCCTGTCCTGATTACTTCTGACTATCATTATGTGGCTTTTCTTTGCATTATATTTTATATCATGATCTAAGCCATACTGAGAGCACACCCATAGCATCTGTTGCAACAGGCTGAGTGGAACCAGATCATCTGCGTACATCAGATGATTGACAATAGATTCACCAACAAGACAGCCTGTATTTGTCTTATTCAGCTGGCTTGATAAGTCGTCCATATCCATATTAAACAAAAAGGGAAATCAAATTCCTCCTTGTCGAACTCCGTTACCAACATGGAAAGCAGCTGATACAACATTGTCCCATTTAACATGAAAAGTTTGATTGGCATACCAGAACACCAAAATCCTCACAAGAGGTTTAGGGAAACCTCTCGCTATTAGCTTCATAAACAGTTTTTCATGACAAATTCGATCGAAAGCTTTGTAAGCATCAATAAAGCATAAAAATACAGATGAATTAAGACTTGTGTACCTGAGACAATCTCCTTCAGAGCATAGATACAGAGATCAGTACCATGTTTTCTTTTAAAACCAAACTGATTTTCTGCAGTCAGAATATACATTTCCAATTTCAATCAAATAATTCTCTCAAACACTTTAGACAAGATACTGGCCAATGCAATGGGTCGATAGTTGTGTAGCCCGGGTGGTAAACATTTCTGTTGAAACAATCCTATTACATAAATATAAAAGTTTGAATACATAATACTTAAGTTCATAGTTTAATAAATAGACTTTAAGGTTTGAGACTATGATTTTGATTTGATGAGAAATGCATATTGTTCATGTTTTACTGAATACAGCATTTGGAAATGTATATCTGTTGTTTAAAAAACGCATGTTAAAATGTACCGGTTACAAATATGAAGAGAGTAAGATGAATGTTTTGTGAATCTATGTTGTTGCTTTAATTTTGATTATGATGTTAAGCCAATCCGGTTTGAGGTCAAAGGGCAGGGTAACACGGGAAGTTGGGGTAGATGAGGTTGGAGTAGAAAAAGACAGAGCGAGCGGAGGAGTTGGAGGGAGAAGAAAATTGTAGCGTACGGTAAAATACCAAGAGTGAAGATTTTATATTATCATTAGTGGTGTTATGTTTATATTGTTGGGTGAATATCTCAACCAACAACAATAACCCAGAAAGAGGAGTTTGGCTGTTGGCGGTTTTGGATTAAGCACGGGCTTTGCCGCCAGACTAGCGACAGCGAGTGCCAGGTTGGAGCCGGTGGAGGTCGGGATTGTCGTCGTCCTCAGTCTTCTTCCTGAGTTGGTTCGTCTCGTAAATCCACGAGAGTATTTGGTCGGTCTCTCCTTCACCTGCTGCCGCCCTTCTGCCGCAGTGCGTGTGCTACCGCACTGCTGATCCGAGGTACCAGCTCCTTGTTATTTTGTGCCATCCTGGCGAAACAGCCATTTTGTTTACGGCTACAACGCACACGAGCTACACTCAGGCCTGCACCGTAGAACTGTACTGAATTAAGGTATTCGTGTAGTTAGCATTGCCGGCTAGTTTGTATTGTGTGTCCATGTGCATTACGATGTCATGTAAATGTTGAACCAATAACTGAAGAACTGATTTTTTGTCTGAAGTAAATCTTTCCTGTTTTTGTTTAACAGTTGGTTGTATTGTTTTTTTCATATGTTAAATTGGTTTAAGTTAGTAACAATTACTAACGAACTCAGGTTAGCCACCTCTCATTACAAATCCACCAAACTAGAGAGGCGCTACAGTTGTCTATGCTGTTCAGTTTACCAGCCTTATCTTTAACAACAGGCACTAACAGTACTGACATAATAGAGTTTGGTAGAACACCATGAACCATAATTCCAGTGAGACACATGGCTAGAAATGGACTGAGTCTATAACTGGCATTTTTTAGATGCTCTGCAGAAATGGAATCCATACCACAAGCTTTGTTGTTGTCTAGCATGTGGATGGCATCATAAATATCTACTGATCTAACTATCAAGTCTGCAGAGATACCTTTATATTGATTATCAATTCTCACTGTGTTACTTTGAACACAATTAAATAGTTTACTGTAGTGCTCATGCCATAGATCAGCAATCTTCTCTGGACAACTAACCCCTTTGATATCAGAAGGGAGGGGAGTTCTGTTATTATTTATGATCTTGACCTCCTTCCAGAAGTCAGTAAGATTGTTATTCTGCATCTTTCTGGCCAGCGAGTCTGCTCTCATTGTGTTTTCATTTCTCTTAATGAAACAAGTGCATATTTAAATCTAGCATTTGTGAGGTTTTTGTTATCAAGCAGCACTCTCTGTCTGGGTCTGCCTGCCTCTGACCAGACTCTAAAGGCTTCTCTAGCAGCAGCATGTTGCTCAGACACAAACTCATTCCAGACAGGCCGTGCGTTAGGGACCTTACTCTTGTGATTAATAAAACCTTCACTGAAAGCATAAAGACATTTGACAATATCATCATACATGGCACAGAGCTTTTCAGCATGATGTTTATCCTTGCAGTTCATATCCGTGCACATTAGGGCATCCCTAGAAAATGCAACATCACTATGTAAGCTGTCAGTTAATAGAGAATATCTGTGCATAACCTCTTTGGTCAATTTTGACCAGTCCAGTTTTCTTGGGGGGCCAGCAACAAGGGTACACTCTCAACATTTAGCAGCATAGCAACTGGTATGTGATCAGTGGTGGCCAGCCCATAACACATCTCTATACTTTCCAGTGAGTCATGAGCATCGGCTGTGGTTACAATATGGTCTAGCCAGGAAGTTGTGTGCCACGTTTCACTTATATAGGTAAAACTTGTATCAGGCAATAACGCTTGATATAATTAATTTAGTTTCATTACAGAACTGCTGCAGATGTTGTGCGAATAAACGCTTATCTGACATGTCAGCATTAAAATCACCCATGACATAGACACAACATGAACTATTGTCCTCTATGAAGGACTGAATAAAAGCTAACCTGTTCTGAAATTCATCCTCATGGTCATAGGATTCATATGGTGTGTACACATTTACAATAGTACATTTATTTTAATTGTGATTAAACTCCAACCCAATAGCCCAGTCAACGTTAAGCCACACCACCTTTACCGTTGGGTCATATTTTATGTTCCACAGTATAGCTACACCACCAGCTATCCTCCCACAAACCATTCTCATGCTGAGATCGGTAGTGGACTCTCCAGCACCATGAAAGTTCTTGTGTAGGGAGTTCAATTTGTCCAGATCTTGCTTGGTCATCCAGGTTTCTTGAAGGCAGACAATGTCACTCTCGTCCAGCAATGTGTCCACCACCAAACGTCTTGATCTATCAGCAGCAGTATGTCCTACTCGGAGGCCACGAGCGTTGTAGGATACAACCCGCATTAATGATCTACCACGGACCCATCAGGGCAGCTGGCCGGTGTGTCTGTCTCCCTGGTCTCTACATATAGGCCTACATTCATCCCAGCATCATGACTGAGCTGAAGCTCGGTACCCTGAGAGCGGGGGGTATTCTCTGGTCGAGCTTTTTTGAAAGTATAGACCAAGGGTAATTACCAAACCACAACTGTCCCACCATTACCCATATGTGGCGCTACATTCCACGCCCTAAAGCACAAAGGCTTTCTGGAATGGATAGGCTAACCAAGCCCCCTCCCTTCACTCCTTGAGTTGAAATAAAGGCCCTTGTGGATCCTGGTGGTATTATATTTCAGATTTGGTATCCCATTGGTAATTCTGCAGCATAGATTTTTCTATACAGTTCCAATTTGTCAAGAATATACATTTTTCAATGGTTCGCAATGTTTGGAGGAATCCGCCATTACTGCTTGCAGTTATATTTATTATTATTATTCTTGTTCCATGGAAGTCAATGGCAGCCCCTAGAACACTTCGAAAACTTTTAGTGAAATTTGGCACACTCATTAAGGACAGTTGATTCTATACCTACACCAAGTTTCATGTCTCCCATTAGACCACTCCAGCGCCACCAACGGGTCAAAGTTGGACTTGTGTTTACACACGCAACTTTTGAACCGTATGACCCATTTTCAAAAATGAGGTACCATTGGATTCCCTGGTTCAAGCCGAGTTCAACGCACCCCATGGCGTCAATTTCCGGTTATATAGATTTTCCGCTAATTCCGGTTTTATCAAAAACCTTTGAAAGCCTACTCCTCCTACAATTTTTGTCATATCTTCTTCAAAGTTACCAGAGATGATCTTCAGACCAAGCGTCACAAAAGTTATTGAAAAGAATTTTGATCCTCACAACCGTTTGTCCGGTACAGCCAATCAAATTCATCAGAAAAGCCGCCAAACAGGATGTGAAGTCATGTCTCAGCAAATCTTTGAGATATCAACACGAAACTTGGTATATCGATGGAAGACACTACAACATGTTACCGTGTGCAAAGGCAACTTCATATCTCCAAAAATGATTGATATAAAGCAAATTGAACTTATCGCTAACGCTAAAATAATGCTTTACACATCAGCCAGTCAAAAACTGATACTCTGATTCAATCACAAGTTCATATGAAGACTCTTGAGAATGTTTATAACACAAATCTGTGAAAAAGTTGACTGTAAGATCAAAGGTCGATTTTTGGTGAATATTTGAAACATGCTTGCTTGGCTAATTTCTAGCCAAATTTCCAATGAATGTCTCCCCTCCTCCTGCCCGCGCGTGCTCCACATCCTCACACACTCAGCCTTAACTTACACACGCGCGGGCTTGGCAAGACGCACACGCAACATTTCAGGAGAGTGTGGGCTGACCAAGCCCCCACTCATTCCTTGGTTTCTAGCCAAGGCCTTGTGGATCTTGTAATCTTGGATCTCTTAACAAAAGCTGATCTTTTTAGTATTGCATTTCCGATTTTGTATGCAATGGTAAAAAGTTATACAAATCCTGAAACATTGATATATATATATGTATTTATATATATATAAATCTTTATTTCAGACGCCAAGTTCCACATAAAATAACAGACATAGAGCTATAAAAAAGAGAGTAAAACGAAAACATAAAACATAGATAATACAGTGCATAAAAAGTATGAAGACTTTTGTGCCAATGTAGTCTTAAGTTCCAAGTAATCGATAGCAGCTCTTTAGAGGGTTGACCAGGGCCTCTACTATTCAGTTCTCAGACTTGTCCAGTCGACACATGAAACCATACATCAGTTGTCTCAGGAGTGCCTTACAGGTTGGTACGTGCTTAGACAGAAACAACTGACCAGCACTATGCCACCTAGGCACATTAAGTAGCAATCTAAAAGCATCATTGTAGGCTACTTTCAGTATCTGTATACTCCTTTTCCTCTACATAGACCACAAATGAGCAGTGTACAATGGTGTTATGTAGGTTCTAAACAGGGAACATTTAACTGAATCTGAGCACATAGAAAACGTCCTTAATAACATACTGGCCTGAGAATATATTTGACAGCGCTGTTGATACATATCGTTGTCATCTGTCCAATCATCAGAAATGACATGGCCCAGATATTTTATTTCCTCACAAACACCAAGGGGACTGCCAGATAAATAAAAGGTAGGGAAGGTTAATTTCCTGTCCTGATTACTTCTGACTATCATTATGTGGCTTTTCTTTGCATTATATTTTATATCATGATCTAAGCCATACTGAGAGCACACCCATAGCATCTGTTGCAACAGGCTGAGTGGAACCAGATCATCTGCGTACATCAGATGATTGACAATAGATTCACCAACAAGACAGCCTGTATTTGTCTTATTCAGCTGGCTTGATAAGTCGTCCATATCCATATTAAACAAAAAGGGAAATCAAATTCCTCCTTGTCGAACTCCGTTAAGGAGCTGATACAACATTGTCCCATTTAACATGAAAAGTTTGATTGGCATACCAGAACACCAAAATCCTCACAAGAGGTTTAGGGACACCTCTCGCTATTAGCTTCATAAACAGTTTTTCATGACAAATTCGATCGAAAGCTTTGTAAGCATCAATAAAGCATAATACAGATTAATTAAGACTTGTGTACCTGAGACAATCTCCTTCAGAGCATAGATACAGAGATCAGTACCATGTTTTCTTTTAAAACCAAACTGATTGTCTGCAGTCAGAATATACATTTCCAATTTAGCTACCTAAACTGTCCAAGCAACCAGAACTGGTATATCATCTTGTTAGCAAATCAAATTGTTCATAACAGGATCATGTGTCAAGAAGCTAGACTACAAGCTTCCGGCTCCGAAATAACAGTAATACAAGGCTGCTGAGCTTTAAATAAATATTGTCAAACCCTGTCAAAAGTAACATATAAAATTTGAGTGAGAGGTTGTTTTTAACATCTGATTGTATAATGTGTTGCAGTTGGAGAGTGTAAGCTGTGTTGTTTCTAATACTTGTTGAGTGTACTGTAGACTGAACTGGCTGGTGAAGAGACCATGAGCTGGCTGATGATGGGAGACTGAGCTGGCTGGAGATGGTAGCCCGATCTGACTGGAGATGGTAGACTGATTTGGGATGGGAGATTTAGCTGACTAGTCCCTGAAGCTATTGAAATGGTACTTTGCCTCTGAAGCAACCTAATCCCTACCACGGATATACAGTCAGAGGTTTTCATCCATTTGCCTGTCAGCAGAAACTAGCAACTTGCCAGCTATGTGTGTATCACACACTATACATTTGAGACACGGACTGTCTCTCCACCTTCAAGAGAAGGCTCAAGACGAACTTGTTCCGGGAGTACAATGGTACTTAAGAATGGTTTGCTGAACCCAACGCAAGTTTCCTCAAGGATCACAATGACTCTTGCTTAGACTGTTGCTCTTGTTGGTTAGTGGTAGCTGATTTAAACTGTTGTATTCTATTTGAGTTATTCCTATTTGTAATGCTTTCCTACAGGTACACTTGCACTTAGAGATTAATGTTATGTAATTTTAACTTGTTTAACTACATGCTCTTATGGTTTCTTCCCTTTAGCACTATTTTTTGGTTGTTCACAATATGTACTTCTTGTTTTTGACTACTTGCAATGCTGTGGGGCTATCTTGTTGTTATTATCAGTGACCTATGCACTTTGTAAAGCTCTCTCTTGGAAGTCGCTTTGGATAAAAGCGTCTGCTAAATGAATAAATGTAATGTAAATGTACATTTTTACTTAGTCTCTTTCTGCTAAATGTTCGTTTGGTGTATTTTTCCCTTTTGCATATAATGTTGAATGGGATGTCTAGTTCACTGTGATACACCAACTCTGGTAAGGCTTGAGCATAGGGCTCGAATTGTAGTTGCTTCCTCAGGGAAAGGTTCCCTTTAGGGCTCGTATCTTTGTGTATTACAAGACAAAAGTGAAGGAAAGAAAGTAGTTATTTTAAATCAGATCATTTCTTGAACTATATATTTAGTTATTATAAATAATATTCACATAAAATGCACTTCCAATTAATAATATAGCCTAACAAATATGCTCGTTCAAGTGTAATGTTGCTATGCTTCTTTACGGAATACCTGAATAATACAATTGTTTGACTTGTTTTTATGCATTTGAAGGTCTGTCACCCACTGACAGTGTTACGGGCTCACCAAAATGCATGTGAATGTTTACGTCCTACGTTGAATATTGGGGTACACGATTGGTGGATGTTATGAAGGTGTCACGTATATGAGCTCTGATTGGATGCGGACTATAGGTGTCCTGAAAACTTGCCTGTGTCGATAAAGAAACAAAATGTTTGTTCGTTGAAAAATGTGCAGTAACTGGACATGCAAACACATTGTAAAAGGGTTGAAGGAAAGTATTAAAGCGATACAGAAAAATCCTGCTCCTCTATCGCGAGGGATCGTTCTAATGCACGATTTTGAGCTTCAGCACTCCACCTTCAGGACCCAAACAAGAAGACTTATTTCATCTCTGAAGACCTGAAGACAACTAGCGTTACTACTGCAGCCCTTTTCATTTTCCTTGTTGCACTATTTGACCGTGAGTAATCATTACATATAACGACAGTAGCCTACAAAACATGTATCTTAGCGTTATTATATGTATGATAATTGGAAGACTATTTGATATAGTTTTAAGGCGTGTTATTAGCTAACAATATATTAGCTAATTTGAGCTAGGCTAGGTGAGCTAAGGATTTCTTTGTTTACAGTATGTATTGCAGGCTTGCAAGCTATAAAACTTTTAACATTATTGTCATGTTACGCTGTGGGACCGACATTCGAACGATCACATATTGTGACGCTGCTCATTAACGGGTTACGTTCTACAGTACGTTTGTAACTTGTTTGGTAAGATAGCTGTAGTGCTAGCCGTAGCCTAGTGCTAATTGGTTTGAGAAACAGCCATTTTAGAAGGTGTCCGGATAATTTAACTCAAACATTGTGACCAAGGATAGTGCTAACAAAGTGTTAAATAACTCTCGATTTTGTGGAAAATAGAAAACATTTAAGCGAACGTTTGAAGTCGGTCTGAAAGTGGTTAAGAAGTATCAGCGGAAATTCCAGGAATTATTTCATTGTTTGTTCTCGAAACTATATAGCGAAATTTTAAACAAATATGTAGACACATACCCCTTAATGCTATTAAAAGGTCAAGGGCTCGTACTAATGTAACATTTTATCTATATATACACAAATTTGTTTTTATAGTCTTCAATCTATCTGCTTCTTAATATCTACAGACTTACATTCGAATGTACACAGTTGAAATAGAATACAGGGAAATATTGGATGTGTAAAGTAAAAAGAGGTTGGTGTCTTGAGAATTCAAACCATCTTATCATGTTCTTAAAGGTCTGTATACTAGAACTGTTGAGCATGAAGTTACAATTATTTAAGATTATGAAATAGTTGTTCAGTAGTGTGGTATGTGGCTTTTTATAGTTGTGATTTTTTCTGTATTTTTTAGATGCCACGTTCCAGCAAACGTTCTACAGCGGCCAAGAAGAACTGGGCTCGTTCAGATGACCAAGGGTCCACTTTCGAGGTTAGAAAAATGAATGTGAATGGTTGAATGAGGATTCTTAACATCACTGTTACATTTTTCAATGGTTCGAAATGTTTGGAGGAATCCGCCATTACTGCTTGCAGTTATATTTAGGATTCCTCCGTCAGGAGGAAACCTATTGTTATTGTTAGTTTTATTATTAGGATTCCTCCGTCAGGAGGAAACCTATTGTTATTGTTAGTTTTATTATTATTATTATTAGGATTCCTCCGTCAGGAGGAAACCTATTGTTATTGTTAGTTTTATTAGGATTCCTCCGTCAGGAGGAAACCTATTGTTATTGTTAGTTTTATTATTATTATTATTCTTGTTCCATGGAAGTCAATGGCAGCCCCTAGAACCCTTTGACAACTTTTTGTGAAATTTGGCACACTCATTAAGGACAGTTGATTCTATACCTACACCAAGTTTCATGTCTCCCATTAGACCACTCCAGCGCCACCAACGGGTCAAAGTTGGACTTGTGTTTACACACGCAACTTTTGAACCGTATGACCCATTTTCAAAAATGAGGTACCATTGGATTCCCTGGATCAAGCCGAGTTCAACGCACCCCATGGCGTCAATTTCCGGTTATGTAGATTTTCCGCTATTTCCGGTTTTATCAAAAACCTTTGAAAGCCTACTCCTCCTACAATTGTTGTCATATCTTCTTCAAAGTTACCAGAGATGATCTTCAGACCAAGCCTCACAAAAGTTATCGAAAAGAATTTTGATCCTCACAACCGTTTGTCCGGTACAGCCATCAAATTCATCAGAAAAGCCGCCAAACAGGATGTGAAGTCATGTCTCAGCAAATCTTTGAGATATCAACACGAAACTTGGTATATCGATGGAAGACACTACAACATGTTACCGTGTGCAAAGGCAACCTCATTTCTCCAAAAATGATTGATATAAAGCAAATTGAACTTATCGCTAACGCTAAAATAATGCTTTACACATCAGCCAGTCAAAAACTGATACTCTGATTCAATCACAAGTTCATATGAAGACTCTTGAGAATGTTTATAACACAAATCTGTGAAAAGGTTGACTGTAAGATCAAAGGTCGATTTTTGGTGAATATTTGAAACATGCTTGCTTGGCTAATTTCTAGCCAAATTTCCAATGAATGTCTCCCCTCCTCCTGCCCGCGCGTGCTCCACATCCTCACACACTCAGCCTTAACTTACACACGCGCGGGCTTGGCAAGACGCACACGCAACATTTCAGTAGAGTGTGGGCTGACCAAGCCCCCACTCATTCCTTAGTCTCTAGCAAAGGCCTTGTGGATCTTGTAATCTTGGATCTCTTAACAAAAGCTGATCTTTTTGGTATTGCATTTCCGATTTTGTATGCAATGGTAAAAAGTTATACAAATCCTGAAACATTGATATATATATATATGTATTTATATATATATATAAATCTTTATTTCAGACGCCAAGTTCCACATAAAATAACAGACATAGAGCTATAAAAAAGAGAGTAAAACAAAAACATAAAACATAGATAATACAGAGCATAAAAAGTATGAAGACTTTTGTGCCAATGTAGTCTTAAGTTCCAAGTAATCGATAGCAGCTCTTTAGAGGGTTGACCAGAGCCTCTACTATTCAGTTCTCAGACTTGTCCAGTCGACACATGAAACCATACATCAGTTGTCTCAGGAGTGCCTTACAGGTTGGTACGTGCTTAGACAGAAACAACTGACCAGCACTATGCCACCTAGGCACATTAAGTAGCAATCTAAAAGCATAATTGAAACCATACATCAGTTGTCTCAGGATTGCCTTACAGGTTGGTACGTGCTTAGACACAAACAACTGACTAGCACTATGCCACCTTGGCACATTAAGTAGCAATCTAAAAGCATCATTGTAGGCTACTTTCAGTATCTGTATACTCCTTTTCCTGTACATAGACCACAAATGAGCAGTGTACAATGGTGTTATGTAGGTTCTAAACAGGGAACATTTAACTGAATCTGAGCACATAGAAAACGTCCTTAATAACATACTGGCCTGAGAATATATTTGACAGCGCTGTTGATACATATCGTTGTCATCTTTCCAATCATCAGAAATGACATGGCCCAGAAATTTTATTTCCTCACAAACACCAAGGGGACTGCCAGATAAATAAAAGGTAGGGAAGGTTAATTTCCTGTCCTGATTACTTCTGACTATCATTATGTGGCTTTTCTTTGCATTATATTTTATATCATGATCTAAGCCATACTGAGAGCACACCCATAGCATCTGTTGCAACAGGCTGAGTGGAACCAGATTATTTGCGTACATCAGATAATTGACAATAGATTCACCAACAAGACAGCCTGTATTTGTCTTATTCAGCTGTCTTGATAAGTCGTCCATATCCATATTAAACAAAAAGGGAAATCAAATTCCTCCTTGTCGAACTTCGTTACCAACATGGAAAGGAGCTGATACAACATTGTCCCATTTAACATGAAAAGTTTGATTGGCATACCAGAACACCAAAATCCTCACAAGAGGTTTAGGGACACCTCTCGCTATTAGCTTCATAAACAGTTTTTCATGACAAATTCGATCGAAAGCTTTGTAAGCATCAATAAAGCATAAAAATACAGATGAATTAAGACTTGTGTACCTGAGACAATCTCCTTCAGAGCATAGATACAGAGATCAGTACCATGTTTTCTTTTAAAACCAAACTGATTGTCTGCGGTCAGAATATACATTTCCAATTTCAATCAAATAATGCTCTCAAACACTTTAGACAAGATACTGGCCAATGCAATGGGTCGATAGTTGTCTATGCTGTTCAGTTTACCAGCCTTATCTTTAACAACAGGCACTAACAGTACTGACATAATAGAGTTCGGTAGAACACCATGAACCATAATTCCAGTGAGACACATGGCTAGAAATGGACTGAGTCTATAACTGGCATTTTTTAGATGCTCTGCAGAAATGCAATCCATACCACAAGCTTTGTTGTTGTCTAGCATGTGGATGGCATCATAAATATCTACTGATCTAACTATCAAGTCTGCAGAGATACCTTTATATTGATTATCAATTCTCACTGTGTTACTTTGAACACAATTAAATAGTTTACTGTAGTGCTCATGCCATAGATCAGCAATCTTCTCTGGACAACTAACCCCTTTGATATCAGAAGGGAGGGGAGTTCTGTTATTATTTATGATCTTGACCTCCTTCCAGAAGTCAGTAAGATTGTTATTCTGCATCTTTCTGGCCAGCGAGTCTGCTCTCATTGTGTTTTCATTTCTCTTAATGAAACGAGTGCATATTTAAATCTAGCATTTGTGAGGGTTTTGTTATCAAGCAGCACTCTCTGTCTGGGTCTGCCTGCCTCTGACCAGACTCTAAAGGCTTCTCTAGCAGCAGCATGTTGCTCAGACACAAACTCATTCCAGACAGGCCGTGCGTTTACTCTTGTGATTAATAAAAGGTTCACTGGAAGCATAAAGACATTTGACAATATCATCATACATGGCACAGAGCTTTTCAGCATGATGTTTATCCTTGCAGTTCATATCCGTGCACATTAGGGCATCCCTAGAAAATGCAACATCACTATGTAAGCTGTCAGTTAATAGAGAATATCTGTGCCGAACCTCTTTGGTCAATTTTGACCAGTCCAGTTTTCTTGGGGGGCCAGCAACAAGGGTACACTCTCAACATTTAGCAGCATAGCAACTGGTACGTGATCAGTGGTGGCCAGCCCATAACACATCTCTATACTTTCCAGTGAGTCATGAGCATCGGCTGTGGTTACAATATGGTCTAGCCAGGAAGTTGTGTGCCACGTTTCACTTATATAGGTAAAACTTGTATCAGGCAATAACGCTTGATATAATTAATTTAGTTTCATTACAGAACTGCTGCAGATGTTGTGCGAATAAACGCTTATCTGACATGTCAGCATTAAAATCACCCATGACATAGACACAACATGAACTATTGTCCTCTATGAAGGACTGAATAAAAGCTAACCTGTTCTGAAATTCATCCTCATGGTCATAGGATTCATATGGTGTGTACACATTTACAATAGTAAATGTATTTTCATTGTGATTAAACTCCAACCCAATAGCCCAGTCAACGTTAAGCCACACCACCTTTACCGTTGGGTCATATTTTATGTTCCACAGTATAGCTACACCACCAGCTATCCTCCCACAAACCATTCTCATGCTGAGATCGGTAGTGGACTCTCCAGCACCATGAAAGTTCTTGTGTAGGGAGTTCAATTTGTCCAGATCTTGCTTGGCCATCCAGGTTTCTTGAAGGCAGACAATGTCACTCTCGTCCAGCAATGTGTCCACCACCAAACATCTTGATCTATCAGCAGCAGTATGTCCTACTCGGAGGCCACGAGCGTTGTAGGATACAACCCGCATTAATGATCTACCACGGACCCATCAGGGCAGCTGGCCAGTGTGTCTGTCTCCCTGGTCTCTACATATAGGCCTACATTCATCCCAGCATCATGACTGAGCTGAAGCTCGGTCCCCCTAGAGCGGGGGTATGCTCTGGTCGAGCTTTTTTGAAAGTATAGACCAAGGGTAATTACCACACCACAACTGTCCCACCATCACCCATAGGTGGCGCTACATTCCACGCCCTAAAGCACAAAGGCTTTCTGGAATGGATAGGCTAACCAAGCCCCCTCCCTTCACTCCTTGGGTTGAAATAAAGGCCCTTGTGGATCTTGATGGTATTATATTTCAGATTTGGTATCCCATTGGTAATTCTGCAGCATAGATTTTTCTATACAATTCCAATTTGTCAAGAATATACATTTTTCAATGGTTCGCAATGTTTGGAGGAATCCGCCATTACTGCTTGCAGTTATATTTAGGATTCCTCCGTTAGGAGGAAACCTATTGTTATTGTTAGTTTTATTATTATTAGGATTCCTCCGTCAGGAGGAAACCTATTGTTATTGTTAGTTTTATTATTATTATTATTATTATTCTTGTTCCATGGAAGTCAATGGCAGCCCCTAGAACACTTCGACAACTTTTTGTGAAATTTGGCACACTCATTAAGGACAGTTGATTCTATACCTACACCAAGTTTCATGTCTCCCATTAGACCACTCCAGCGCCACCAATGGGTCAAAGTTGGACTTGTGTTTACACACGCAACTTTTGAACCGTATGACCCATTTTCAAAAATGAGGTACCATTGGATTCCCTGGTTCAAGCCGAGTTCAACGCACCCCATGGCGTCAATTTCCGGTTATATAGATTTTCCGCTACTTCCGGTTTTATCAAAAACCTTTGAAAGCCTACTCCTCCTACAATTTTTGTCATATCTTCTTCAAAGTTACCAGAGATGATCTTCAGACCAAGCGTCACAAAAGTTATCGAAAAGAATTTTGATCCTCACAACCGTTTGTCCGGTACAGCCAATCAAATTCATCAGAAAAGCCGCCAAACAGGATGTGAAGTCATGTCTCAGCAAATCTTTGAGATATCAACACGAAACTTGGTATATCGATGGAAGACACTACAACATGTTACCGTGTGCAAAGGCAACTTGAAACTCCAAAAATGATTGATATAAAGCAAATTGAACTTATCGCTAACGCTAAAATAATGCTTTACACATCAGCCAGTCAAAAACTGATACTCTGATTCAATCACAAGTTCATATGAAGACTCTTGAGAATGTTTATAACACAAATCTGTGAAAAAGTTGACTGTAAGATCAAAGGTCGATTTTTGGTGAATATTTGAAACATGCTTGCTTGGCTAATTTCTAGCCAAATTTCCAATGAATGTCTCCCCTCCTCCTGCCCGCGCGTGCTCCACATCCTCACACACTCAGCCTTAACTTACACACGCGCGGGCTTGGCAAGACGCACACGCAACATTTCAGGAGAGTGTGGGCTGACCAAGCCCCCACTCATTCCTTGGTTTCTAGCCAAGGCCTTGTGGATCTTGTAATCTTGGATCTCTTAACAAAAGCTGATCTTTTTAGTATTGCATTTCCGATTTTGTATGCAATGGTAAAAAGTTATACAAATCCTGAAACATTGATATATACATATGTATTTATATATATATATAAATCTTTATTTCAGACGCCAAGTTCCACATAAAATAACAGACATAGAGCTATAAAAAAGAGAGTAAAACGAAAACATAAAACATAGATAATACAGTGCATAAAAAGTATGAAGACTTTTGTGCCAATGTAGTCTTAAGTTCCAAGTAATCGATAGCAGCTCTTTAGAGGGTTGACCAGGGCCTCTACTATTCAGTTCTCAGACTTGTCCAGTCGACACATGAAACCATACATCAGTTGTCTCAGGAGTGCCTTACAGGTTGGTACGTGCTTAGACAGAAACAACTGACCAGCACTATGCCACCTAGGCACATTAAGTAGCAATCTAAAAGCATCATTGAAACCATACATCAGTTGTCTCAGGATTGCCTTACAGGTTGGTACGTGCTTAGACACAAACAACTGACTAGCACTATGCCACCTTGGCACATTAAGTAGCAATCTAAAAGCATCATTGTAGGCTACTTTCAGTATCTGTATACTCCTTTACCTGTACATAGACCACAAATGAGCAGTGTACAATGGTGTTATGTAGGTTCTAAACAGGGAACATTTAACTGAATCTGAGCACATATAAAACGTCCTTAATAACATACTGGCCTGAGAATATATTTGACAGCGCTGTTGATACATATCGTTGTCATCTGTCCAATCATCAGAAATGACATGGCAGATATTTTATTTCCTCACAAACACCAAGGGGACTGCCAGATAAATAAAAGGTAGGGAAGGTTAATTTCCTGTCCTGATTACTTCTGACTATCATTATGTGGCTTTTCTTTGCATTATATTTTATATCATGATCTAAGCCATACTGAGAGCACACCCATAGCATCTGTTGCAACAGGCTGAGTGGAACCAGATAATCTGCGTACATCAGATGATTGACAATAGATTCACCAACAAGACAGCCTGTATTTGTCTTATTCAGCTGGCTTGATAAGTCGTCCATATCCATATTAAACAAAAAGGGAAATCAAATTCCTCCTTGTTGAACTCCGTTACCAACATGGAAAGCAGCTGATACAACATTGTCCCATTTAACATGAAAAGTTTGATTGGCATACCAGAACACCAAAATCCTCACAAGAGGTTTAGGGACACCTCTCGCTATTAGCTTCATAAACAGTTTTTCATGACAAATTCGATCGAAAGCTTTGTAAGCATCAATAAAGCATAAAAATACAGATGAATTAAGTCTTGTGTACCTGAGACAATCTCCTTCAGAGCATAGATACAGAGATCAGTACCATGTTTTCTTTTAAAACCAAACTGATTTTCTGCAGTCAGAATATACATTTCCAATTTCAATCAAATAATTCTCTCAAACACTTTAGACAAGATACTGGCCAATGCAATGGGTCGATAGTTGTGTAGCCCGGGTGGTAAACATTTCTGTTGAAACAATCCTATTACATAAATATAAAAGTTTGAATACATAATACTTAAGTTCATAGTTTAATAAATAGACTTTAAGGTTTGAGAGTATGATTTTGATTTGATGAGAAATGCATATTGTTCATGTTTTACTGAATACAGCATTTGGAAATGTATATCTGTTGTTTAAAAAACGCATGTTAAAATGTACCGGTTACAAATATGAAGAGAGTAAGATGAATGTTTTGTGAATCTATGTTGTTGCTTTAATTTTGATTATGATGTTAAGCCAATCCGGTTTGAGGTCAAAGGGCAGGGTAACACGGGAAGTTGGGGTAGATGAGGTTGGAGTAGAAAAAGACAGAGCGAGCGGAGGAGTTGGAGGGAGAAGAAAATTGTAGCGTACGGTAAAATACCAAGACTGAAGATTTTATATTATCATTAGTGGTGTTATGTTTATATTGATGGGTGAATATCTCAACCAACAACAACAACCCAGAAAGAGGAGTTTGGCTGTTGGCGGTTTTGGATTAAGCACAGGCTTTGCCGCCAGACTAGCGACAGCGAGTGCCAGGTTGGAGCCGGTGGAGGTCGGGATTGTCGTCGTCCTCAGTCTTCTTCCTGAGTTGGTTCGTCTCGTAAATCCACGAGAGTATTTGGTCGGTCTCTCCTTCACCTGCTGCCGCCCTTCTGCCGCAGTGCGTGTGCTACCGCACTGCTGATCCGAGGTACCAGCTCCTTGTTATTTTGTGTCATCCTGGCGAAACAGCCATTTTGTTTACGGCTACAACGCACACGAGCTACACTCAGGCCTGCACCGTAGAACTGTACTGAATTAAGGTATTCGTGTAGTTAGCATTGCCGGCTAGTTTGTATTGTGTGTCCATGTGCATTACGATGTCATGTAAATGTTGAACCAATAACTGAAGAACTGATTTTTTGTCTGAAGTAAATCTTTCCTGTTTTTGTTTAACAGTTGGTTGTATTGTTTTTTTCATATGTTAAATTGGTTTAAGTTAGTAACAATTACTAACGAACTCAGGTTAGCCACCTCTCATTACAAATCCACCAAACTAGAGAGGCGCTACAGTTGTCTATGCTGTTCAGTTTACCAGCCTTATCTTTAACAACAGGCACTAACAGTACTGACATAATAGAGTTCGGTAGAACACCATGAACCATAATTCCAGTGAGACACATGGCTAGAAATGGACTGAGTCTATAACTGGCATTTTTTAGATGCTCTGCAGAAATGGAATCCATACCACAAGCTTTGTTGTTGTCTAGCATGTGGATGGCATCATAAATATCTACTGATCTAACTATCAAGTCTGCAGAGATACCTTTATATTGATTATCAATTCTCACTGTGTTACTTTGAACACAATTAAATAGTTTACTGTAGTGCTCATGCCATAGATCAGCAATCTTCTCTGGACAACTAACCCCTTTGATATCAGAAGGGAGGGGAGTTCTGTTATTATTTATGATCTTGACCTCCTTCCAGAAGTCAGTAAGATTGTTATTCTGCATCTTTCTGGCCAGCGAGTCTGCTCTCATTGTGTTTTCATTTCTCTTAATGAAACGAGTGCATATTTAAATCTAGCATTTGTGAGGTTTTTGTTATCAAGCAGCACTCTCTGTCTGGGTCTGCCTGCCTCTGACCAGACTCTAAAGGCTTCTCTAGCAGCAGCATGTTGCTCAGACACAAACTCATTCCAGACAGGCCGTGCGTTAGGGACCTTACTCTTGTGATTAATAAAAGGTTCACTGGAAGCATAAAGACATTTGACAATATCATCATACATGGCACAGAGCTTTTCAGCATTATGTTTATCCTTGCAGTTCATATCCGAGAATTAGTTAATAGAGAATATCTGTGCCAAACCTCTTTGGTCAATTTTGACCAGTCCAGTTTTCTTGGGGGGCCAGCAACAAGGGTACACTCTCAACATTCAGCAGCATAGCAACTGGTATGTGATCAGTGGTGGCCAGCCCATAACACATCTCTATACTTTCCAGTGAGTCATGAGCATCGGCTGTGGTTACAATATGGTCTAGCCAGGAAGTTGTGTGCCACGTTTCACTTATATAGGTAAAACTTGTATCAGGCAATAACGCTTGATATAATTAATTTAGTTTCATTACAGAATTGCTGCAGATGTTGTGCGAATAAACGCTTATCTGACATGTCAGCATTAAAATCACCCATGACATAGACACAACATGAACTATTGTCCTCTATGAAGGACTGAATAAAAGCTAACCTGTTCTGAAATTCATCCTCATGGTCATAGGATTCATATGGTGTGTACACATTTACAATAGTACATTTATTTTCATTGTGATTAAACTCCAAATCAATAGCCCAGTCAACGTTAAGCCACACCACCTTTACCGTTGGGTCATATTTGATGTTCCACAGTATAGCTACACCACCAGCTATCCTCCCACAAACCATTCTCATGATGAGATCGGTAGTGGACTCTCCAGCACCATGAAAGTTCTTGTGTAGGGAGTTCAATTTGTCCAGATCTTGCTTGGCCATCCAGGTTTCTTGAAGGCAGACAATGTCACTCTCGTCCAGCAATGTGTCCACCACCAAACGTCTTGATCTATCAGCAGCAGTTTGTCCTACTCGGAGGCCACGAGCGTTGTAGGATACAACCCGCATTAATGATCTACCACGGACCCATCAGGGCAGCTGGCCGGTGTGTCTGTCTCCCTGGTCTCTACATGTAGGCCTACATTCATCCCAGCATCATGACTGAGCTGAAGCTCGGTACCCTGAGAGCGGGGGGTATGCTCTGGTCGAGCTTTTTTGAAAGTATAGACCAAGGGTAATTACCACACCACAACTGTCCCACCATTACCCATAGGTGGCGCTACATTCCACGCCCTAAAGCACAAAGGCTTTCTGGAATAGATAGGCTAACCAAGCCCCCTCCCTTCACTCCTTGGGTTGAAATAAAGACCCTTGTGGATCTTGATGGTATTATATTTCAGATTTGGTATCCCATTGGTAATTCTGCAGCATAGATTTTTCTATACAGTTCCAATTTGTCAAGAATATGTATATATATATATATATAAGTATATTCGGTCAACTTCTAACCTTCACTACCTATCCAGATCTTCTCCACCTGCCCTCTCTCTTTCTTTAGGGCTCTGGAACTGCCAGTCTGCTGTGAACAAGGCAGACTTCATCCCGGCGTTTGCATCCCATGCTTCTCTTCATGCCCTTGCGCTGACTGAGACATGGATCCGCCCAGAGAACACTGCAACTCCAGCTGCTCTCTCCGTCAAACACTCCTTCACTCACTCACCCCGCTCAACCGGGCGGGGTGGTGGGACAGGGTTGCTTCTTTCCCCACATATTAAATACACATCCACACCACTCTCTGTTACTGCCAAATCATTTGAACACCATTATGTGATGCTAACTAATCCTATCAAAGCATGCTTAATTGTTCTTTATCGCCCACCAGGACCGCTTGCCGACTTTGTGGAGGAGCTGGACATGCTCCTCAGCGTCCTTCCGGATGATGGAACCCCCCTGATAGTCCTTGGGGACTTCAACATCCACCTCCAAGGAACGCAGGCTGTCGACTTCTTGTCTCTCCTGACCTCCTTCGACCTGACGCTGCATAGCACACCGGCGACCCACAAGGCAGGCAAACAGCTAGACCTCGTCCTGACACGCAACTGTATCACTGACTTAACCTCTGTAACCCCACTGAACATCTCTGATCACTACTTTATCCAATTCACTGTCTCTCTCCCTCCAACCCGTCCTACCTCCCCTCCCCTTGTAACTTTCCGGCGCAACCTCCGCTCGCTATCCCCCTCCCACTTCTCCTCTATTGTAACATCCTCCCTCCCTCCCATTGACGTGTTCTCGTCCCACCCCACTAACTCTGCCACCGACACCTTGCTAACCACTTTAACTGCATCACTTGACTCTCTCTGTCCCCTGTCTACCAGGCCTGCACGATCTTCTCCCCCCTGCCCGTGGCTTACGGATGTTATTTGTGAAGAACGGTCCACCCTTCGAGCAGCTGAGAGGAGATGGCGCAAGTCCAAAGACGGTCTGGACCTTGATAAGTATCACTCCCTCCTCAAATCCTTCTCTTCTCACATAACTGGTGCCAAAACCCTCTACTTTCTTAACAAAATTAACTCCGCTTCAAACCCCCACAAACTTTTCTCTACCTTCTCCACCCTTCTTAACCCACCTCCCCCACCCCCTCCCTCCACCCTGACAGCAGACGACTTCTCCTCTTTCTTTGAGAAAAAAGTCGCCGACATTAGCATTCGGTTCCCTAAACCCACCCTTCCTACCCCCTCACCCTCCATTTCTGACCCAACTAAATGTCTAAACTCCTTCTCTCCCCTGTCCGAGGCAGAGCTCTCTGACCTCATTCTCTCTCATCGCCCCACCTCCTGTCCCCTTGATCCTGTCCCCTCCCCTCTCTTTCAAACCATCTCCCCCTCTATCATAACTTTTCTGCTCCATGTTCTAAACTCCTCTCTTACCTCTGGCACCTTCCCCTCTGCCTTCAAACAGGCCAGAGTTACCCCTTTACTCAAAAAACCCTCCCTTAACCCTGCCGTCCTCCAGAACTACAGACCGGTATCATTGTTGCCCTTCTTTTCTAAAACAATTGAACGTGCTGTATCTAACGAACTGTCTAACTTCCTTTCTCAGAACAAACTGCTCGACCCCAACCAATCGGGCTTCAAGACCGGCCACTCCACAGAGACTGCCCTCCTTTCAGTCACCACTGCCCTCCAGTCTGCCAGAGCGGCTTCCAGGTCATCCGTCATCATTCTGCTGGACCTTTCTGCGGCGTTTGATACGGTTAACCACCAGATCCTGCTCTCCACACTTTCTGAGATGGGCGTCACTGGCACTGCACTCCAGTGGATCTCATCCTACCTGTCGGGAAGATCCTACCAGGTCTCCTGGGGAGGCAAACTGTCAGGCCCACGCCAGCTCTCCACTGGTGTCCCACAGGGCTCCGTCCTTGGTCCCCTCCTCTTCTCTCTGTACACCACCTCACTTGGACCAATCATCACCTCCCATGGCTTCTCCTACCACTGCTACGCTGACGACACGCAGCTGTACCTGTCATTCCCTCCGACCGATCCGGGGATCTCAGCTAGGATTGAGGCCTGCCTCGCAGACATCTCCGCCTGGATGACTGAGCACCATCTCCAGCTGAACCTTGCCAAAACAGAACTTCTCATCATCCCGGCCAAACCCTCCATCTCCCATGACTTCTCAATCACCCTGGGATCTGCGACGGTGACCCCCTCATCCTCTGCCAGGAACCTTGGGGTGACCATGGACGACGAGCTCTCCCTCACGGCCCACATTGCTGCGGTCTCCCGGTCGTGTAGATTCACCCTCTACAACATCCGGAAGATCAGGAGATACCTGTCTGAGCACTCCACCCAGCTGCTTGTCCAAGCACTTGTCCTCTCCAAGTTGGACTACTGCAACTCGCTGCTCGCCGGTCTCCCATCATGCGCAACCCGCCCTCTTCAGAGAATTCAGAACGCAGCGGCCCGTCTGGTCTACAATCTACCCAGACGCTCCCACGTTACCCCGCTCCTCATCTCCCTCCACTGGCTACCCATAACGGCCCGCATCAGATTCAAGACCCTGGTACTGACCTTCCGAGCAGTGAATGGAACTGCGCCCGACTACATCAAGTCTCTCCTGCAGCCTTACACCCCCACCCGCCACCTACGGTCTTCTTCAGACAACCGCCTGGTGGTCCCACCTCTCAAGACCGCCCGGTCCCAGCACAAGCTCTTCTCCTGCCTGGCACCCCAGTGGTGGAATCAACTCCCCACCTCCATCAGAGACACGGACTGTCTCTCCACCTTCAAGAGAAGGCTCAAGACGCACTTGTTCCGGGAGTACAATGGTACTTAGGAATGGTTTGCTGAATCCAACGCTAGTTTCCTCAAGGTTCACAATGACTCTTGCTTAGACTGTTGCTCTTGTTGGTTAGCGGTAGCTGATTTAAACTGTTGTATTCTTCTTTTTTAGTTAATCCTATTTTTATTGCTTTCCTACAGGTACACCTGCACTTAGAGATCAATGTTGTGTAATTTTAACTTGTTTAACTACATGCTCTTATGGTCTCTTCCCTTTAGCACTATTTTTTGGTTGTTCACAATATGTACTTCTTGTCTTTGACTACCCGCAATGCTGTGGGGCTATCTTGTTGTTATTATCAGTGACCTATGCACTTTGTGAAGCTCTCTCTTGGAAGTCGCTTTGGACAAAAGCGTCTGCTAAATGAATAAATGTAAATGTAAATGTAAGAATATACATTTTTCAATTGTTCGCAATGTTTGGAGGAATCCGCCATTACTGCTTGCAGTTATATTTATTATTATTATTCTTGTTCCATGGAAGTCAATGGCAGCCCCTAGAACCCTTCGACAACTTTTTGTGAAATTTGGCACACTCATTAAGGACAGTTGATTCTATACCTACACCAAGTTTCATGTCTCCCATTAGACCACTCCAGCGCCACCAACGGGTCAAAGTTGGACTTGTGTTTACACACGCAACTTTTGAACCGTATGACCGATTTTCAAAAATGAGGCACCATTGGATTCCCTGGATCAAGCCGAGTTCAACGCACCCCATGGAGTCAATTTCCGGTTATATAGATTTTCCGCTATTTCCGGTTTTATCAAAAACCTTTGAAAGCCTACTCCTCCTACAATTTTTGTCATATCTTCTTCAAAGTTACCAGAGATGATCTTCAGACCAAGCCTCACAAAAGTTATCGAAAAGAATTTTGATCCTCACAACCGTTTGTCCGGTACAGCCAATCAAATTCATCAGAAAAGCCGCCAAACAGGATGTGAAGTCATGTCTCAGCAAATCTTTGAGATATCAACACGAAACTTGGTATATCGATGGAAGACACTACAACATGTTACCGTGTGCAAAGGCAACTTCATATCTCCAAAAATGATTGATATAAAGCAAATTGAACTTATCGCTAACGCTAAAATAATGCTTTACACATCAGCCAGTCAAAAACTGATACTCTGATTCAATCACAAGTTCATATGAAGACTCTTGAGAATGTTTATAACACAAATCTGTGAAAAAGTTGACTGTAAGATCAAAGGTCGATTTTTGGTGAATATTTGAAACATGCTTGCTTGGCTAATTTCTAGCCAAATTTCCAATGAATGTCTCCCCTCCTCCTGCCCGCGCGTGCTCCACATCCTCACACACTCAGCCTTAACTTACACACGCGCGGGCTTGGCAAGACGCACACGCAACATTTCAGGAGAGTGTGGGCTGACCAAGCCCCCACTCACTCCTTGGTTTCTAGCAAAGGCCTTGTGGATCTTGTAATCTTGGATCTCTTAACAAAAGCTGATCTTTTTAGTATTGCATTTCCGATTTTGTATGCAATGGTAAAAAGTTATACAAATCCTGAAACATTGATATATATATATATGTATTTATATATATATAAATCTTTATTTCAGACGCCAAGTTCCACATAAAATAACAGACATAGAGCTATAAAAAAGAGAGTAAAACGAAAACATAAAACATAGATAATACAGTGCATAAAAAGTATGAAGACTTTTGTGCCAATGTAGTCTTAAGTTCCAAGTAATCGATAGCAGCTCTTTAGAGGGTTGACCAGAGCCTCTACTATTCAGTTCTCAGACTTGTCCAGTCGACACATGAAACCATACATCAGTTGTCTCAGGAGTGCCTTACAGGTTGGTACGTGCTTAGACAGAAACAACTGACCAGCACTATGCCACCTAGGCACATTAAGTAGCAATCTAAAAGCATCATTGAAACCATACATCAGTTGTCTCAGGATTGCCTTACAGGTTGGTACGTGCTTAGACACAAACAACTGACTAGCACTATGCCACCTTGGCACATTAAGTAGCAATCTAAAAGCACCATTGTAGGCTACTTTCAGTATCTGTATACTCCTTTACCTGTACATAGACCACAAATGAGCAGTGTACAATGGTGTTATGTAGGTTCTAAACAGGGAACATTAAACTGAATCTGAGCACATAGAAAACGTCCTTAATAACATACTGGCCTGAGAATATATTTTACAGCGCTGTTGATACATATCGTTGTCATCTGTCCAATCATCAGAAATGACATGGCAGATATTTTATTTCCTCACAAACACCAAGGGGACTGCCAGATAAATAAAAGGTAGGGAAGGTTAATTTCCTGTCCTGATTACTTCTGACTATCATTATGTGGCTTTTCTTTGCATTATATTTTATATCATGATCTAAGCCATACTGAGAGCACACCCATAGCATCTGTTGCAACAGGCTGAGTGGAACCAGATCATCTGCGTACATCAGATGATTGACAATAGATTCACCAACAAGACAGCCTGTATTTGTCTTATTCAGCTGGCTTGATAAGTCGTCCATATCCATATTAAACAAAAAGGGAAAACAAATTCCTCCTTGTCGAACTCCGTTACCAACATGGAAAGGAGCTGATACAACATTGTCCCATTTAACATGAAAAGTTTGATTGGCATACCAGAACACCAAAATCCTCACAAGAGGTTTAGGGACACCTCTCGCTATTAGCTTCATAAACAGTTTTTCATGACAAATTCGATCGAAAGCTTTGTAAGCATCAATAAAGCATAAAAATACAGATAAATTAAGACTTGTGTACCTGAGACAATCTCCTTCAGAGCATAGATACAGAGATCAGTACCATGTTTTCTTTTAAAACCAAACTGATTTTCTGCAGTCAGAATATACATTTCCAATTTCAATCAAATAATTCTCTCAAACACTTTAGACAAGATACTGGCCAATGCAATGGGTCGATAGTTGTCTTAGATGTTCAGTTTACCAGCCTTATCTTTAACAACAGGCACTAACAGTACTGACATAATAGAGTTCGGTAGAACACCATGAACCATAATTCCAGTGAGACACATGGCTAGAAATGGACTGAGTCTATAACTGGCATTTTTTAGATGCTCTGCAGAAATGCAATCCATACCACAAGCTTTGTTGTTGTCTAGCATGTGGATGGCATCATAAATATCCACTGATCTAACTAACAAGTCTGCAGAGATACCTTTATATTCATTATCAATTCTCACTGTGTTACTTTTAACACAATTAAATAGTTTACTGTAGTGCTCATGCCATAGATCAGCAATCTTCTCTGGACAACTAACCCCTTTGATATCAGAAGGGAGGGGAGTTCTGTTATTATTGATGATCTTGACCTCCTTCCAGAAGTCAGTAAGATTGTTATTCTGCATCTTTCTGGCCAGCGAGTCTGCTCTCATTGTGTTTTCATTTCTCTTAATGAAACGAGTGCATATTTAAATCTAGCATTTGTGAGGTTTTTGTTATCAAGCAGCACTCCCTGTCTGGGTCTGCCTGCCTCTGACCAGACTCTAAAGGCTTCTCTAGCAGCAGCATGTTGCTCAGACACAAACTCATTCCAGACAGGCCGTGCGTTAGGGACCTTACTCTTGTGATTAATAAAAGGTTCACTGGAAGCATAAAGACATTTGACAATATCATCATACATGGCACAGTGCTTTTCAGCATGATGTTTATCCTTGCAGTTCATATCCGTGCACATTAGGGCATCCCTAGAAAATGCAACATCACTATGTAAGCTGTCAGTTAATAGAGAATATCTGTGCATAACCTCTTTGGTCAATTTTGACCAGTCCAGTTTTCTTGGGGGGCCAGCAACAAGGGTACACTCTCAACATTTAGCAGCATAGCAACTGGTATGTGATCAGTGGTGGCCAGCCCATAACACATCTCTATACTTTCCAGTGAGTCATGAGCATCGGCTGTGGTTACAATATGGTCTAGCCAGGAAGTTGTGTGCCACGTTTCACTTATATAGGTAAAACTTGTATCAGGCAATAACGCTTGATATCATTAATTTAGTTTCATTACAGAACTGCTGCAGATGTTGTGCGAAAAAAAACGCTTATCTGACATGTCAGCATTAAAATCACCCATGACATAGACACAACATGAACTATTGTCCTCTATGAAGGACTGAATAAAAGCTAACCTGTTCTGAAATTCATCCTCATGGTCATAGGATTCATATGGTGTGTACACATTTACAATAGTACATTTATTTTCATTGTGATTAAACTCCAACCCAATAGCCCAGTCAACGTTAAGCCACACCACCTTTACCGTTGGGTCATATTTAATGTTCCACAGTATAGCTACACCACCAGCTATCCTCCCACAAACCATTCTCATGCTGAGATTGGTAGTGGACTCTCCAGCACCATGAAAGTTCTTGTGTAGGGAGTTCAATTTGTCCAGATCTTGCTTGGCCATCCAGGTTTCTTGAAGAGAGACAATGTCACTCTCGCCCAGCAATGTGTCCACCACCAAACGTCTTGATCTATCAGCAGCAGTATGTCCTACTCGGAGGCCACGAGCGTTGTAGGATACAACCCGCATTAATGATCTACCACGGACCCATCAGGGCAGCTGGCCGGTGTGTCTGTCTCCCTGGTCTCTACATATAGGCCTACATTCATCCCAGCATCATGACTGAGCTGAAGCTCGGTACCCTGAGAGCGGGGGGTATGCTCTGGTCGAGCTTTTTTGAAAGTATAGACCAAGGGTAATTACCAAACCACAACTGTCCCACCATTACCCATAGGTGGCGCTACATTCCACGCCCTAAAGCACAAAGGCTTTCTGGAATGGATAGGCTAACCAAGCCCCCTCCCTTCACTCCTTGGGTTGAAATAAAGGCCTTTGTGGATCTTGATGGTATTATATTTCAGATTTGGTATCCCATTGGTAATTCTGCAGCATAGATTTTTCTATACAGTTCCAATTTGTCAAGAATATACATTTTTCAATGGTTCGCAATGTTTGGAGGAATCCGCCATTACTGCTTGCAGTTATATTTAGGATTCCTCCGTCAGGAGGAAACCTATTGTTATTGTTAGTTTTATTATTATTAGGATTCCTCCGTCAGGAGGAAACCTATTGTTATTGTTAGTTTTATTATTATTATTATTCTTGTTCCATGGAAGTCAATGGCAGCCCCTAGAACCCTTCGACAACTTTTTGTGAAATTTGGCACACTCATTAAGGACAGTTGATTCTATACCTACACCAAGTTTCATGTCTCCCATTAGACCACTCCAGCGCCACCAACGGGTCAAAGTTGGACTTGTGTTTACACACGCAACTTTTGAACCGTATGACCGATTTTCAAAAATGAGGCACCATTGGATTCCCTGGATCAAGCCGAGTTCAACGCACCCCATGGAGTCAATTTCCGGTTATATAGATTTTCCGCTATTTCCGGTTTTATCAAAAACCTTTGAAAGCCTACTCCTCCTACAATTTTTGTCATATCTTCTTCAAAGTTACCAGAGATGATCTTCAGACCAAGCCTCACAAAAGTTATCGAAAAGAATTTTGATCCTCACAACCGTTTGTCCGGTACAGCCAATCAAATTCATCAGAAAAGCCGCCAAACAGGATGTGAAGTCATGTCTCAGCAAATCTTTGAGATATCAACACGAAACTTGGTATATCGATGGAAGACACTACAACATGTTACCGTGTGCAAAGGCAACTTCATATCTCCAAAAATGATTGATATAAAGCAAATTGAACTTATCGCTAACGCTAAAATAATGCTTTACACATCAGCCAGTCAAAAACTGATACTCTGATTCAATCACAAGTTCATATGAAGACTCTTGAGAATGTTTATAACACAAATCTGTGAAAAAGTTGACTGTAAGATCAAAGGTCGATTTTTGGTGAATATTTGAAACATGCTTGCTTGGCTAATTTCTAGCCAAATTTCCAATGAATGTCTCCCCTCCTCCTGCCCGCGCGTGCTCCACATCCTCACACACTCAGCCTTAACTTACACACGCGCGGGCTTGGCAAGACGCACACGCAACATTTCAGGAGAGTGTGGGCTGACCAAGCCCCCACTCACTCCTTGGTTTCTAGCAAAGGCCTTGTGGATCTTGTAATCTTGGATCTCTTAACAAAAGCTGATCTTTTTAGTATTGCATTTCCGATTTTGTATGCAATGGTAAAAAGTTATACAAATCCTGAAACATTGATATATATATATATGTATTTATATATATATAAATCTTTATTTCAGACGCCAAGTTCCACATAAAATAACAGACATAGAGCTATAAAAAAGAGAGTAAAACGAAAACATAAAACATAGATAATACAGTGCATAAAAAGTATGAAGACTTTTGTGCCAATGTAGTCTTAAGTTCCAAGTAATCGATAGCAGCTCTTTAGAGGGTTGACCAGAGCCTCTACTATTCAGTTCTCAGACTTGTCCAGTCGACACATGAAACCATACATCAGTTGTCTCAGGAGTGCCTTACAGGTTGGTACGTGCTTAGACAGAAACAACTGACCAGCACTATGCCACCTAGGCACATTAAGTAGCAATCTAAAAGCATCATTGAAACCATACATCAGTTGTCTCAGGATTGCCTTACAGGTTGGTACGTGCTTAGACACAAACAACTGACTAGCACTATGCCACCTTGGCACATTAAGTAGCAATCTAAAAGCACCATTGTAGGCTACTTTCAGTATCTGTATACTCCTTTACCTGTACATAGACCACAAATGAGCAGTGTACAATGGTGTTATGTAGGTTCTAAACAGGGAACATTAAACTGAATCTGAGCACATAGAAAACGTCCTTAATAACATACTGGCCTGAGAATATATTTTACAGCGCTGTTGATACATATCGTTGTCATCTGTCCAATCATCAGAAATGACATGGCAGATATTTTATTTCCTCACAAACACCAAGGGGACTGCCAGATAAATAAAAGGTAGGGAAGGTTAATTTCCTGTCCTGATTACTTCTGACTATCATTATGTGGCTTTTCTTTGCATTATATTTTATATCATGATCTAAGCCATACTGAGAGCACACCCATAGCATCTGTTGCAACAGGCTGAGTGGAACCAGATCATCTGCGTACATCAGATGATTGACAATAGATTCACCAACAAGACAGCCTGTATTTGTCTTATTCAGCTGGCTTGATAAGTCGTCCATATCCATATTAAACAAAAAGGGAAAACAAATTCCTCCTTGTCGAACTCCGTTACCAACATGGAAAGGAGCTGATACAACATTGTCCCATTTAACATGAAAAGTTTGATTGGCATACCAGAACACCAAAATCCTCACAAGAGGTTTAGGGACACCTCTCGCTATTAGCTTCATAAACAGTTTTTCATGACAAATTCGATCGAAAGCTTTGTAAGCATCAATAAAGCATAAAAATACAGATAAATTAAGACTTGTGTACCTGAGACAATCTCCTTCAGAGCATAGATACAGAGATCAGTACCATGTTTTCTTTTAAAACCAAACTGATTTTCTGCAGTCAGAATATACATTTCCAATTTCAATCAAATAATTCTCTCAAACACTTTAGACAAGATACTGGCCAATGCAATGGGTCGATAGTTGTCTTAGATGTTCAGTTTACCAGCCTTATCTTTAACAACAGGCACTAACAGTACTGACATAATAGAGTTCGGTAGAACACCATGAACCATAATTCCAGTGAGACACATGGCTAGAAATGGACTGAGTCTATAACTGGCATTTTTTAGATGCTCTGCAGAAATGCAATCCATACCACAAGCTTTGTTGTTGTCTAGCATGTGGATGGCATCATAAATATCCACTGATCTAACTAACAAGTCTGCAGAGATACCTTTATATTCATTATCAATTCTCACTGTGTTACTTTTAACACAATTAAATAGTTTACTGTAGTGCTCATGCCATAGATCAGCAATCTTCTCTGGACAACTAACCCCTTTGATATCAGAAGGGAGGGGAGTTCTGTTATTATTGATGATCTTGACCTCCTTCCAGAAGTCAGTAAGATTGTTATTCTGCATCTTTCTGGCCAGCGAGTCTGCTCTCATTGTGTTTTCATTTCTCTTAATGAAACGAGTGCATATTTAAATCTAGCATTTGTGAGGTTTTTGTTATCAAGCAGCACTCCCTGTCTGGGTCTGCCTGCCTCTGACCAGACTCTAAAGGCTTCTCTAGCAGCAGCATGTTGCTCAGACACAAACTCATTCCAGACAGGCCGTGCGTTAGGGACCTTACTCTTGTGATTAATAAAAGGTTCACTGGAAGCATAAAGACATTTGACAATATCATCATACATGGCACAGTGCTTTTCAGCATGATGTTTATCCTTGCAGTTCATATCCGTGCACATTAGGGCATCCCTAGAAAATGCAACATCACTATGTAAGCTGTCAGTTAATAGAGAATATCTGTGCATAACCTCTTTGGTCAATTTTGACCAGTCCAGTTTTCTTGGGGGGCCAGCAACAAGGGTACACTCTCAACATTTAGCAGCATAGCAACTGGTATGTGATCAGTGGTGGCCAGCCCATAACACATCTCTATACTTTCCAGTGAGTCATGAGCATCGGCTGTGGTTACAATATGGTCTAGCCAGGAAGTTGTGTGCCACGTTTCACTTATATAGGTAAAACTTGTATCAGGCAATAACGCTTGATATCATTAATTTAGTTTCATTACAGAACTGCTGCAGATGTTGTGCGAAAAAAAACGCTTATCTGACATGTCAGCATTAAAATCACCCATGACATAGACACAACATGAACTATTGTCCTCTATGAAGGACTGAATAAAAGCTAACCTGTTCTGAAATTCATCCTCATGGTCATAGGATTCATATGGTGTGTACACATTTACAATAGTACATTTATTTTCATTGTGATTAAACTCCAACCCAATAGCCCAGTCAACGTTAAGCCACACCACCTTTACCGTTGGGTCATATTTAATGTTCCACAGTATAGCTACACCACCAGCTATCCTCCCACAAACCATTCTCATGCTGAGATTGGTAGTGGACTCTCCAGCACCATGAAAGTTCTTGTGTAGGGAGTTCAATTTGTCCAGATCTTGCTTGGCCATCCAGGTTTCTTGAAGAGAGACAATGTCACTCTCGCCCAGCAATGTGTCCACCACCAAACGTCTTGATCTATCAGCAGCAGTATGTCCTACTCGGAGGCCACGAGCGTTGTAGGATACAACCCGCATTAATGATCTACCACGGACCCATCAGGGCAGCTGGCCGGTGTGTCTGTCTCCCTGGTCTCTACATATAGGCCTACATTCATCCCAGCATCATGACTGAGCTGAAGCTCGGTACCCTGAGAGCGGGGGGTATGCTCTGGTCGAGCTTTTTTGAAAGTATAGACCAAGGGTAATTACCAAACCACAACTGTCCCACCATTACCCATAGGTGGCGCTACATTCCACGCCCTAAAGCACAAAGGCTTTCTGGAATGGATAGGCTAACCAAGCCCCCTCCCTTCACTCCTTGGGTTGAAATAAAGGCCTTTGTGGATCTTGATGGTATTATATTTCAGATTTGGTATCCCATTGGTAATTCTGCAGCATAGATTTTTCTATACAGTTCCAATTTGTCAAGAATATACATTTTTCAATGGTTCGCAATGTTTGGAGGAATCCGCCATTACTGCTTGCAGTTATATTTAGGATTCCTCCGTCAGGAGGAAACCTATTGTTATTGTTAGTTTTATTATTATTAGGATTCCTCCGTCAGGAGGAAACCTATTGTTATTGTTAGTTTTATTATTATTATTATTCTTGTTCCATGGAAGTCAATGGCAGCCCCTAGAACCCTTCGACAACTTTTTGTGAAATTTGGCACACTCATTAAGGACAGTTGATTCTATACCTACACCAAGTTTCATGTCTCCCATTAGACCACTCCAGCGCCACCAACGGGTCAAAGTTGGACTTGTGTTTACACACACAACTTTTGAACCGTATGACCGATTTTCAAAAATGAGGCACCATTGGATTCCCTGGATCAAGCCGAGTTCAACGCACCCCATGGCGTCAATTTCCGGTTATATAGATTTTCCGCTATTTCCGGTTTTATAAAAAACCTTTGAAAGCCTACTCCTCCTACAATTTTTGTCATATCTTCTTCAAAGTTACCAGAGATGATCTTCAGACCAAGCCTCACAAAAGTTATCGAAAAGAATTTTGATCCTCACAACCGTTTGTCCGGTACAGCCAATCAAATTCATCAGAAAAGCCGCCAAACAGGATGTGAAGTCATGTCTCAGCAAATCTTTGAGATATCAACACGAAACTTGGTATATCGATGGAAGACACTACAACATGTTACCGTGTGCAAAGGCAACTTCATATCTCCAAAAATGATTGATATAAAGCAAATTGAACTTATCGCTAACGCTAAAATAATGCTTTACACATCAGCCAGTCAAAAACTGATACTCTGATTCAATCACAAGTTCATATGAAGACTCTTGAGAATGTTTATAACACAAATCTGTGAAAAAGTTGACTGTAAGATCAAAGGTCGATTTTTGGTGAATATTTGAAACATGCTTGCTTGGCTAATTTCTAGCCAAATTTCCAATGAATGTCTCCCCTCCTCCTGCCCGCGCGTGCTCCACATCCTCACACACTCAGCCTTAACTTACACACGCGCGGGCTTGGCAAGACGCACACGCAACATTTCAGGAGAGTGTGGGCTGACCAAGCCCCCACTCATTCCGTAGTCTCTAGCAAAGGCCTTGTGGATCTTGTAATCTTGGATCTCTTAACAAAAGCTGATCTTTTTGGTATTGCATTTCCAATTTGTATGCAATGGTAAAAAGTTATACAAATCCTGAAACATTGATATATATATATATATATATATGTGTTTATATATATATAAATCTTTATTTCAGACGCCAAGTTCCACATAAAATAACAGACATAGAGCTATAAAAAAGGGAGTAAAACAAAAACATAAAACATAGATAATACAGTGCATAAAAAGTATGAAGACTTTTGTGCCAATGTAGTCTTAAGTTCCAAGTAATCGATAGCAGCTCTTTAGAGGGTTGACCAGAGCCCCTACTATTCAGTTCTCAGACTTGTCCAGTCGACACATGAAACCATACATCAGTTGTGTCAGGAGTGCCTTACAGGTTGGTACGTGCTTAGACAGAAACAACTGACCAGCACTATGCCACCTAGGCACATTAAGTAGCAATCTAAAAGCATCATTGAAACCATACATCAGTTGTCTCAGGATTGCCTTACAGGTTGGTACGTGCTTAGACACAAACAACTGACTAGCACTATGCCACCTTGGCACATTAAGTAGCAATCTAAAAGCATCATTGTAGGCTACTTTCAGTATCTGTATACTCCTTTTCCTGTACATAGACCACAAATGAGCAGTGTACAATGGTGTTATGTAGGTTCTAAACAGGGAACATTTAACTGAATCTGAGCACATAGAAAACGTCCTTAATAACATACTGGCCTGAGAATATATTTGACAGCGCTGTTGATACATACCGTTGTCATCTGTCCAATCATCAGAAATGACATGGCAGATATTTTATTTCCTCACAAACACCAAGGGGACTGCCAGATAAATAAAAGGTAGGGAAGGTTAATTTCCTGTCCTGATTACTTCTGACTATCATTATGTGGCTTTTCTTTGCATTATATTTTATATCATGATCTAAGCCATACTGAGAGCACACCCATAGCATCTGTTGCAACAGGCTGAGTGGAACCAGATAATCTGCGTACATCAGATGATTGACAATAGATTCACCAACAAGACAGCCTGTATTTGTCTTATTCAGCTGACTTGATAAGTCGTCCATATCCATATTAAACAAAAAGGGAAATCAAATTCCTCCTTGTCGAACTTCGTTACCAACATGGAAAGGAGCTGATACAACATTGTCCCATTTAACATGAAAAGTTTGATTGGCATACGAGAACACCAAAATCCTCACAAGAGGTTTAGGGACACCTCTCGCTATTAGCTTCATAAACGGTTTTCATGACAAATTCGATCGAAAGCTTTGTAAGCATCAATAAAGCATAAAAATACAGATAAATTAAGACTTGTGTACCTGAGACAATCTCCTTCAGAGCATAGATACAGAGATCAGTACCAAGTTTTCTTTTAAAACCAAACTGATTTTCTGCAGTCAGAATATACATTTCCAATTTCAATCAAATAATTCTCTCAAACACTTTAGACAAGATACTGGCCAATGCAATGGGTCGATAGTTGTCTTAGATGTTCAGTTTACCAGCCTTATCTTTAACAACAGGCACTAACAGTACTGACATAATAGAGTTCGGTAGAACACCATGAACCATAATTCCAGTGAGACACATGGCTAGAAATGGACTGAGTCTATAACTGGCATTTTTTAGATGCTCTGCAGAAATGCAATCCATACCACAAGCTTTGTTGTTGTCTAGCATGTGGATGGCATCATAAATATCCACTGATCTAACTAACAAGTCTGCAGAGATACCTTTATATTCATTATCAATTCTCACTGTGTTACTTTTAACACAATTAAATAGTTTACTGTAGTGCTCATGCCATAGATCAGCAATCTTCTCTGGACAACTAACCCCTTTGATATCAGAAGGGAGGGGAGTTCTGTTATTATTGATGATCTTGACCTCCTTCCAGAAGTCAGTAAGATTGTTATTCTGCATCTTTCTGGCCAGCGAGTCTGCTCTCATTGTGTTTTCATTTCTCTTAATGAAACGAGTGCATATTTAAATCTAGCATTTGTGAGGTTTTTGTTATCAAGCAGCACTCCCTGTCTGGGTCTGCCTGCCTCTGACCAGACTCTAAAGGCTTCTCTAGCAGCAGCATGTTGCTCAGACACAAACTCATTCCAGACAGGCCGTGCGTTAGGGACCTTACTCTTGTGATTAATAAAAGGTTCACTGGAAGCATAAAGACATTTGACAATATCATCATACATGGCACAGTGCTTTTCAGCATGATGTTTATCCTTGCAGTTCATATCCGTGCACATTAGGGCATCCCTAGAAAATGCAACATCACTATGTAAGCTGTCAGTTAATAGAGAATATCTGTGCATAACCTCTTTGGTCAATTTTGACCAGTCCAGTTTTCTTGGGGGGCCAGCAACAAGGGTACACTCTCAACATTTAGCAGCATAGCAACTGGTATGTGATCAGTGGTGGCCAGCCCATAACACATCTCTATACTTTCCAGTGAGTCATGAGCATCGGCTGTGGTTACAATATGGTCTAGCCAGGAAGTTGTGTGCCACGTTTCACTTATATAGGTAAAACTTGTATCAGGCAATAACGCTTGATATCATTAATTTAGTTTCATTACAGAACTGCTGCAGATGTTGTGCGAAAAAAAACGCTTATCTGACATGTCAGCATTAAAATCACCCATGACATAGACACAACATGAACTATTGTCCTCTATGAAGGACTGAATAAAAGCTAACCTGTTCTGAAATTCATCCTCATGGTCATAGGATTCATATGGTGTGTACACATTTACAATAGTACATTTATTTTCATTGTGATTAAACTCCAACCCAATAGCCCAGTCAACGTTAAGCCACACCACCTTTACCGTTGGGTCATATTTAATGTTCCACAGTATAGCTACACCACCAGCTATCCTCCCACAAACCATTCTCATGCTGAGATTGGTAGTGGACTCTCCAGCACCATGAAAGTTCTTGTGTAGGGAGTTCAATTTGTCCAGATCTTGCTTGGCCATCCAGGTTTCTTGAAGAGAGACAATGTCACTCTCGCCCAGCAATGTGTCCACCACCAAACGTCTTGATCTATCAGCAGCAGTATGTCCTACTCGGAGGCCACGAGCGTTGTAGGATACAACCCGCATTAATGATCTACCACGGACCCATCAGGGCAGCTGGCCGGTGTGTCTGTCTCCCTGGTCTCTACATATAGGCCTACATTCATCCCAGCATCATGACTGAGCTGAAGCTCGGTACCCTGAGAGCGGGGGGTATGCTCTGGTCGAGCTTTTTTGAAAGTATAGACCAAGGGTAATTACCAAACCACAACTGTCCCACCATTACCCATAGGTGGCGCTACATTCCACGCCCTAAAGCACAAAGGCTTTCTGGAATGGATAGGCTAACCAAGCCCCCTCCCTTCACTCCTTGGGTTGAAATAAAGGCCTTTGTGGATCTTGATGGTATTATATTTCAGATTTGGTATCCCATTGGTAATTCTGCAGCATAGATTTTTCTATACAGTTCCAATTTGTCAAGAATATACATTTTTCAATGGTTCGCAATGTTTGGAGGAATCCGCCATTACTGCTTGCAGTTATATTTAGGATTCCTCCGTCAGGAGGAAACCTATTGTTATTGTTAGTTTTATTATTATTAGGATTCCTCCGTCAGGAGGAAACCTATTGTTATTGTTAGTTTTATTATTATTATTATTCTTGTTCCATGGAAGTCAATGGCAGCCCCTAGAACCCTTCGACAACTTTTTGTGAAATTTGGCACACTCATTAAGGACAGTTGATTCTATACCTACACCAAGTTTCATGTCTCCCATTAGACCACTCCAGCGCCACCAACGGGTCAAAGTTGGACTTGTGTTTACACACACAACTTTTGAACCGTATGACCGATTTTCAAAAATGAGGCACCATTGGATTCCCTGGATCAAGCCGAGTTCAACGCACCCCATGGCGTCAATTTCCGGTTATATAGATTTTCCGCTATTTCCGGTTTTATAAAAAACCTTTGAAAGCCTACTCCTCCTACAATTTTTGTCATATCTTCTTCAAAGTTACCAGAGATGATCTTCAGACCAAGCCTCACAAAAGTTATCGAAAAGAATTTTGATCCTCACAACCGTTTGTCCGGTACAGCCAATCAAATTCATCAGAAAAGCCGCCAAACAGGATGTGAAGTCATGTCTCAGCAAATCTTTGAGATATCAACACGAAACTTGGTATATCGATGGAAGACACTACAACATGTTACCGTGTGCAAAGGCAACTTCATATCTCCAAAAATGATTGATATAAAGCAAATTGAACTTATCGCTAACGCTAAAATAATGCTTTACACATCAGCCAGTCAAAAACTGATACTCTGATTCAATCACAAGTTCATATGAAGACTCTTGAGAATGTTTATAACACAAATCTGTGAAAAAGTTGACTGTAAGATCAAAGGTCGATTTTTGGTGAATATTTGAAACATGCTTGCTTGGCTAATTTCTAGCCAAATTTCCAATGAATGTCTCCCCTCCTCCTGCCCGCGCGTGCTCCACATCCTCACACACTCAGCCTTAACTTACACACGCGCGGGCTTGGCAAGACGCACACGCAACATTTCAGGAGAGTGTGGGCTGACCAAGCCCCCACTCATTCCGTAGTCTCTAGCAAAGGCCTTGTGGATCTTGTAATCTTGGATCTCTTAACAAAAGCTGATCTTTTTGGTATTGCATTTCCAATTTGTATGCAATGGTAAAAAGTTATACAAATCCTGAAACATTGATATATATATATATATATATATGTGTTTATATATATATAAATCTTTATTTCAGACGCCAAGTTCCACATAAAATAACAGACATAGAGCTATAAAAAAGGGAGTAAAACAAAAACATAAAACATAGATAATACAGTGCATAAAAAGTATGAAGACTTTTGTGCCAATGTAGTCTTAAGTTCCAAGTAATCGATAGCAGCTCTTTAGAGGGTTGACCAGAGCCCCTACTATTCAGTTCTCAGACTTGTCCAGTCGACACATGAAACCATACATCAGTTGTGTCAGGAGTGCCTTACAGGTTGGTACGTGCTTAGACAGAAACAACTGACCAGCACTATGCCACCTAGGCACATTAAGTAGCAATCTAAAAGCATCATTGAAACCATACATCAGTTGTCTCAGGATTGCCTTACAGGTTGGTACGTGCTTAGACACAAACAACTGACTAGCACTATGCCACCTTGGCACATTAAGTAGCAATCTAAAAGCATCATTGTAGGCTACTTTCAGTATCTGTATACTCCTTTTCCTGTACATAGACCACAAATGAGCAGTGTACAATGGTGTTATGTAGGTTCTAAACAGGGAACATTTAACTGAATCTGAGCACATAGAAAACGTCCTTAATAACATACTGGCCTGAGAATATATTTGACAGCGCTGTTGATACATACCGTTGTCATCTGTCCAATCATCAGAAATGACATGGCAGATATTTTATTTCCTCACAAACACCAAGGGGACTGCCAGATAAATAAAAGGTAGGGAAGGTTAATTTCCTGTCCTGATTACTTCTGACTATCATTATGTGGCTTTTCTTTGCATTATATTTTATATCATGATCTAAGCCATACTGAGAGCACACCCATAGCATCTGTTGCAACAGGCTGAGTGGAACCAGATAATCTGCGTACATCAGATGATTGACAATAGATTCACCAACAAGACAGCCTGTATTTGTCTTATTCAGCTGACTTGATAAGTCGTCCATATCCATATTAAACAAAAAGGGAAATCAAATTCCTCCTTGTCGAACTTCGTTACCAACATGGAAAGGAGCTGATACAACATTGTCCCATTTAACATGAAAAGTTTGATTGGCATACGAGAACACCAAAATCCTCACAAGAGGTTTAGGGACACCTCTCGCTATTAGCTTCATAAACGGTTTTCATGACAAATTCGATCGAAAGCTTTGTAAGCATCAATAAAGCATAAAAATACAGATAAATTAAGACTTGTGTACCTGAGACAATCTCCTTCAGAGCATAGATACAGAGATCAGTACCAAGTTTTCTTTTAAAACCAAACTGATTTTCTGCAGTCAGAATATACATTTCCAATTTCAATCAAATAATTCTCTCAAACACTTTAGACAAGATACTGGCCAATGCAATGGGTCGATAGTTGTCTATGCTGTTCAGTTTACCAGCCTTATCTTTAACAACAGGCACTAACAGTACTGACATAATAGAGTTCGGTAGAACACCATGAACCATAATTCCAGTGAGACACATGGCTAGAAATGGACTGAGTCTATAACTGGCATTTTTTAGATGCTCTGCAGAAATATAATCCATACCACAAGCTTTGTTGTTGTCTAGCATGTGGATGGCATCATAAATATCTACTGGTCTAACTATCAAGTCTGCAGAGATACCTTTATATTGATTATCAATTCTCACTGTGTTACTTTGAACACAATTATATAGTTTACTGTAGTGCTCATGCCATATATCAGCAATCTTCTCTGGACAACTAACCCCTTTGATAACAGAAGGGAGGGGAGTTCTGTTATTATTTATGATCTTGACCTCCTTCCAGAAGTCAGTAAGATTGTTATTCTGCATCTTTCTGGCCAGCGAGTCTGCTCTCATTGTGTTTTCATTTCTCTAAATGAAACGAGTGCATATTTAAATCTAGCATTTGTGAGGTTTTTGTTATCAAGCAGCACTCCCTGTCTGGGTCTGCCTGCCTCTGACCAGACTCTAAAGGCTTCTCTAGCAGCAGCATGTTGCTCAGACACAAACTCATTCCAGACAGGCCGTGCGTTAGGGACCTTACTCTTGTGATTAATAAAAGGTTCACTGGAAGCATAAAGACATTTGACAATATCATCATACATGGCACAGAGCTTTTCAGCATGATGTTTATCCTTGCAGTTCATATTCGTGCACATTAGGGCATCCCTAGAAAATGCAACATCACTATGTAAGCTGTCAGTTAATAGAGAATATCTGTGCATAACCTCTTTGGTCAATTTTGACCAGTCCAGTTTTCTTGGGGGGCCAGCAACAAGGGTACACTCTCAACATTTAGCAGCATAGCAACTGGTATGTGATCAGTGGTGGCCGGCCCATAACACATCTCTATACTTTCCAGTGAGTCATGAGCATCGGCTGTGGTTACAATATGGTCTAGCCAGGAAGTTGTGTGCCACGTTTCACTTATATAGGTAAAACTTGTATCAGGCAATAACGCTTGATATAATTAATTTAGTTTCATTACAGAACTGCTGCAGATGTTGTGCGAATAAACGCTTATCTGACATGTCAGCATTAAAATCACCCATGACATAGACACAACATGAACTATTGTCCTCTATGAAGGACTGAATAAAAGCTAACCTGTTCTGAAATTCATCCTCATGGTCAGAGGATTCATATGGTGTGTACACATTTACAATAGTCAATTTATTTTCATTGTGATTAAACTCCAACCCAATAGCCCAGTCAACGTTAAGCCACACCACCTTTACCGTTGGGTCATATTTTATGTTCCACAGTATAGCTACACCACCAGCTATCCTCCCACAAACCATTCTCATGCTGAGATCGGTAGTGGACTCTCCAGCACCATGAAAGTTCTTGTGTAGGGAGTTCAATTTGTCCAGATCTTGCTTGGCCATCCAGGTTTCTTGAAGGCAGACAATGTCACTCTCGTCCAGCAATGTGTCCACCACCAAACGTCTTGATCTATCAGCAGCAGTATGTCCTACTCGGAGGCCACGAGCGTTGTAGGATACAATCCGCATTAATGATCTACCACGGACCCATCAGGGCAGCTGGCCGGTGTGTCTGTCTCCCTGGTCTCTACATATAGGCCTACATTCATCCCAGCATCATGACTGAGCTGAAGCTCGGTAACCTGAGAGCGGGGGGTATGCTCTGGTCGAGCTTTTTTGAAAGTATAGACCAAGGGTAATTACCACACCACAACTGTCCCACCATTACCCATAGGTGGCGCTACATTCCACGCCCTAAAGCACAAAGGCTTTCTGGAATGGATAGGCTAACCAAGCCCCCGCCCTTCACTCCTTGGGTTGAAATAAAGGCCCTTGTGGATCTTGATGGTATTATATTTCAGATTTGGTATCCCATTGGTAATTCTGCAGCATAGATTTTTCTATACAGTTCCAATTTGTCAAGAATATACATTTTTCAATGGTTCGCAATGTTTGGAGGAATCCGCCATTACTGCTTGCAGTTATATTTATTAGGATTCCTCCGTCAGGAGGAAACCTATTGTTATTGTTAGTTTTATTATTATTATTATTCTTGTTCCATGGAGGTCAATGGCAGCCCCTAGAACCCTTCGACAACTTTTTGTGAAATTTGGCACACTCATTAAGGACAGTTGATTCTATACCTACACCAAGTTTCATGTCTCCCATTAGACCACTCCAGCGCCACCAACGGGTCAAAGTTGGACTTGTGTTTACACACGCAACTTTTGAAACGTATGACCCATTTTCAAAAATGAGGTACCATTGGATTCCCTGGATCAAGCCGAGTTCAACGCACCCCATGGCGTCAATTTCCGGTTATATATATTTTCCGCTATTTCCGGTTTTATCAAAAACCTTTGAAAGCCTACTCCTCCTACAATTTTTGTCATATCTTCTTCAAAGTTACCAGAGATGATCTTCAGACCAAGCCTCACAAAAGTTATCGAAAAGAATTTTGATCCTCGCAACCGTTTGTCCGGTACAGCCAATCAAATTCATCAGAAAAGCCGCCAAACAGGATGTGAAGTCATGTCTCAGCAAATCTTTGAGATATCAACACGAAACTTGGTATATCGATGGAAGACACTACAACATGTTACCGTGTGCAAAGGCAACTTCATATCTCCAAAAATGATTGATATAAAGCAAATTGAACTTATCGCTAACGCTAAAATAATGCTTTACACATCAGCCAGTCAAAAACTGATACTCTGATTCAATCACAAGTTCATATGAAGACTCTTGAGAATGTTTATAACACAAATCTGTGAAAAAGTTGACTGTAAGATCAAAGGTTGATTTTTGGTGAATATTTGAAACATGCTTGCTTGGCTAATTTCAAGCCAAATTTCCAATGAATGTCTCCCCTCCTCCTGCCCGCGCGTGCTCCACATCCTCACACACTCAGCCTTAACTTACACACGCGCGGGCTTGGCAAGACGCACACGCAACATTTCAGGAGAGTGTGGGCTGACCAAGCCCCCACTCATTCCTTGGTTTCTAGCAAAGGCCTTGTGGATCTTGTAATCTTGGATCTCTTAACAAAAGCTGATCTTTTTAGTATTGCATTTCCGATTTTGTATGCAATGGTAAAAGGTTATACAAATCCTGAAACATTGATATATATATAAGTATTTATATATATAAATCTTTATTTCAGACGCCAAGTTCCACATAAAATAACAGACATAGAGCTATAAAAAAGAGAGTAAAACAAAAACATAAAACATAGACAATACAGTGCATAAAAAGTATGAAGACTTTTGTGCCAATGTAGTCTTAAGTTCCAAGTAATCGATAGCAGCTCTTTAGAGGGTTGACCAGAGCCTCTACTATTCAGTTCTCAGACTTGTCCAGTCGACACATGAAACCATACATCAGTTGTGTCAGGAGTGCCTTACAGGTTGGTACGTGCTTAGACAGAAACAACTGACCAGCACTATGCCACCTAGGCACATTAAGTAGCAATCTAAAAGCATCATTGAAACCATACATCAGTTGTCTCAGGATTGCCTTACAGGTTGGTACGTGCTTAGACACAAACAACTGACTAGCACTATGCCACCTTGGCACATTAAGTAGCAATCTAAAAGCATCATTGTAGGCTACTTTCAGTATCTGTATACTCCTTTACCTGTACATAGACCACAAATGAGCAGTGTACAATGGTGTTATGTAGGTTCTAAACAGGGAACATTTAACTGAATCTGAGCACATAGAAAACGTCCTTAATAACATACTGGCCTGAGAATATATTTTACAGCGCCGTTGATACATATCGTTGTCATCTGTCCAATCATCAGAAATGACATGGCCCAGATATTTTATTTCCTCACAAACACCAAGGGAACTGCCAGATAAATAAAAGGTATGGAAGGTTAATTTCCTGTCCTGATTACTTCTGACTATCATTATGTGGCTTTTCTTTGCATTATATTTTATATCATGATCTAAGCCATACTGAGAGCACACCCATAGCATCTGTTGCAACAGGCTGAGTGGAACCAGATCATTTGCGTACATCAGATGATTGACAATAGATTCACCAACAAGACAGCCTGTATTTGTCTTAATCAGCTGGCTTGATAAGTCGTCCAAATCCATATTAAACAAAAAGGGAAATCAAATTCCTCCTTGTCGAACTCCGTTACCAACATGGAAAGGAGCTGATACAACATTGTCCCATTTAACATGAAAAGTTTGATTGGCATACCAGAACACCAAAATTCTCACAAGAGGTTTAGGGACACCTCTCGCTATTAGCTTCATAAACAGTTTTTCATGACAAATTCGATCGAAAGCTTTGTAAGCATCAATAAAGCATAAAAATACAGATGAATTAAGACTTGTGTACCTGAGACAATCTCCTTCAGAGCATAGATACAGAGATCAGTACCATGTTTTCTTTTAAAACCAAACTGATTTTCTGCAGTCAGAATATACATTTCCAATTTCAATCAAATAATTCTCTCAAACACTTTAGACAAGATACTGGCCAATGCAATGGGTCGATAGTTGTCTATGCTGTTCAGTTTACCAGCCTTATCTTTAACAACAGGCACTAACAGTACTGACATAATAGAGTTTGGTAGAACACCATGAACCATAATTCCAGTGAGACACATGGCTAGAAATGGACTGAGTCTATAACTGGCATTTTTTAGATGCTCTGCAGAAATGCAATCAATACCACAATCTTTGTTGTTGTCTAGCATGTGGATGGCATCATAAATATCTACTGATCTAACTATCAAGTCTGCAGAGATACCTTTATATTCATTATCAATTCTCACTGTGTTACTTTTAACACAATTAAATAGTTGACTGTAGTGCTCATGCCATAGATCAGCAATCTTCTCTGGACAACTAACCCCTTGGATATCAGAAGGGAGGGAAGTTCTGTTATTACTTATGATCTTGACCTCCTTCCAGAAGTCAGTAAGATTGTTATTTTGCATCTTTCTGGCCAGCGAGTCTGCTCTCATTGTGTTTTCATTTCTCTTAATGAAACGAGTGCATATTTAAATCTAGCATTTGTGAGGTTTTTGTTATCAAGCAGCACTCCCTGTCTGGGTCTGCCTGCCTCTGACCAGACTCTAAAGGCTTCTCTAGCAGCAGCATGTTGCTCAGACACAAACTCATTCCAGACAGGCTGTGCGTTAGGGACCTTACTCTTGTGATTAATAAAAGGTTCACTGGAAGCATAAAGACATTTGACAATATCATCATACATGGCACAGAGCTTTTCAGCATGATGTTTATCCTTGCAGTTCATATCCGTGCACATTAGGGCATCCCTAGAAAATGCAACATCACTATGTAAGCTGTCAGTTAATAGAGAATATCTGTGCATAACCTCTTTGGTCAATTTTGACCAGTCCAGTTTTCTTGGGGGGCCAGCAACAAGGGTACACTCTCAACATTTAGCAGCATAGCAACTGGTATGTGATCAGTGGTGGCCAGCCCATAACACATCTCTATACTTTCCAGTGAGTCATGAGCATCGGCTGTGGTTACAATATGGTCTAGCCAGGAAGTTGTGTGCCACGTTTCACTTATATAGGTAAAACTTGTATCAGGCAATAACGCTTGATATAATTAATTTAGTTTCATTACAGAACTGCTGCAGATGTTGTGCGAATAAACGCTTATCTGACATGTCAGCATTAAAATCACCCATGACATAGACACAACATGAACTATTGTCCTCTATGAAGGACTGAATAAAAGCTAACCTGTTCTGAAATTCATCCTCATGGTCATAGGATTCATATGGTGTGTACACATTTACAATAGTACATTTATTTTCATTGTGATTAAACTCCAACCCAATAGCCCAGTCAACGTTAAGCCACACCACCTTTACCGTTGGGTCATATTTTATGTTCCACAGTATAGCTACACCACCAGCTATCCTCCCACAAACCATTCTCATGCTGAGATCGGTAGTGGACTCTCCAGCACCATGAAAGTTCTTGTGTAGGGAGTTCAATTTGTCCAGATCTTGCTTGGCCATCCAGGTTTCTTGAAGGCAGACAATGTCACTCTCGTCCAGCAATGTGTCCACCACCAAACGTCTTGATCTATCAGCAGCAGTATGTCCTACTCGGAGGCCACGAGCGTTGTAGGATACAACCCGCATTAATGATCTACCACGGACCCATCAGGGTAGCTGGCCGGTGTGTCTGTCTCCCTGGTCTCTACATAAAGGCCTACATTCATCCCAGCATCATGACTGAGCTGAAGCTCGGTACCCTGAGAGCGGGGGGTATGCTCTGGTCGAGCTTTTTTGAAAGTATAGACCAAGGGTAATTACCACACCACAACTGTCCCACCATTACCCATAGGTGGCGCTACATTCCACGCCCTAAAGCACAAAGGCTTTCTGGAATGGATAGGCTAACCAAGCCCCCTCCCTTCACTCCTTGGGTTGAAATAAAGGCCCTTGTGGATCTTGATGGTATTATATTTCAGATTTGGTATCCCATTGGTAATTCTGCAGCATAGATTTTTCTATACAGTTCCAATTTGTCAAGAATATACATTTTTCAATGGTTCGCAATGTTTGGAGGAATCCGCCATTACTGCTTGCAGTTATATTTAGGATTCCTCCGTCAGGAGGAAACCTATTGTTATTGTTAGTTTTATTATTATTATTATTCTTGTTCCATTGAAGTCAATGGCAGCCCCTAGAACCCTTCGACAACTTTTTGTGAAATTTGGCACACTCATTAAGGACAGTTGATTCTATACCTACACCAAGTTTCATGTCTCCCATTAGACCACTCCAGCGCCACCAACGGGTCAAAGTTGGACTTGTGTTTACACACGCAACTTTTGAACCGTATGACCCATTTTCAAAAATGAGGTACCATTGGATTCCCTGGATCAAGCCGAGTTCAACGCACCCCATGGCGTCAATTTCCGGTTATGTAGATTTTCCGCTATTTCCGGTTTTATCAAAAACCTTTGAAAGCCTACTCCTCCTACAATTGTTGTCATATCTTCTTCAAAGTTACCAGAGATGATCTTCAGACCAAGCCTCACAAAAGTTATCGAAAAGAATTTTGATCCTCACAACCGTTTGTCCGGTACAGCCAATCAAATTCATCAGAAAAGCCGCCAAACAGGATGTGAAGTCATGTCTCAGCAAATCTTTGAGATATCAACACGAAACTTGGTATATCGATGGAAGACACTACAACATGTTACCGTGTGCAAAGGCAACCTCATATCTCCAAAAATGATTGATATAAAGCAAATTGAACTTATCGCTAACGCTAAAATAATGCTTTACACATCAGCCAGTCAAAAACTGATACTCTGATTCAATCACAAGTTCATATGAAGACTCTTGAGAATGTTTATAACACAAATCTGTGAAAAGGTTGACTGTAAGATCAAAGGTCGATTTTTGGTGAATATTTGAAACATGCTTGCTTGGCTAATTTCTAGCCAAATTTCCAATGAATGTCTCCCCTCCTCCTGCCCGCGCGTGCTCCACATCCTCACACACTCAGCCTTAACTTACACACGCGCGGGCTTGGCAAGACGCACACGCAACATTTCAGGAGAGTGTGGGCTGACCAAGCCCCCACTCATTCCTTAGTTTCTAGCAAAGGCCTTGTGGATCTTGTAATCTTGGATCTCTTAACAAAAGCTGATCTTTTTGGTATTGCATTTCCGATTTTGTATGCAATGGTAAAAAGTTATGCAAATCCTGAAACATTAATATATATATATATATGTGTATTTATATATAGATAAATCTTTATTTCAGACGCCAAGTTCCACATAAAATAACAGACATAGAGCTATAAAAAAGAGAGTAAAACAAAAACATAAAACATAGATAATACAGAGCATAAAAAGTATGAAGACTTTTGTGCCAATGTAGTCTTAAGTTCCAAGTAATCGATAGCAGCTCTTTAGAGGGTTGACCAGAGCCTCTACTATTCAGTTCTCAGACTTGTCCAGTCGACACATGAAACCATACATCAGTTGTCTCAGGAGTGCCTTACAGGTTGGTACGTGCTTAGACAGAAACAACTGACCAGCACTATGCCACCTAGGCACATTAAGTAGCAATCTAAAAGCATAATTGAAACCATACATCAGTTGTCTCAGGATTGCCTTACAGGTTGGTACGCGCTTAGACACAAACAACTGACTAGCACTATGCCACCTTGGCACATTAAGTAGCAATCTAAAAGCATCATTGTAGGCTACTTTCAGTATCTGTATACTCCTTTTCCTGTACATAGACCACAAGTGAGCAGTGTACAATGGTGTTATGTAGGTTCTAAACAGGGAACATTTAACTGAATCTGAGCACATAGAAAACGTCCTTAATAACATACTGGCCTGAGAATATATTTGACAGCGCTGTTGATACATATCGTTGTCATCTTTCCAATCATCAGAAATGACATGGCCCAGATATTTTATTTCCTCACAAACACCAAGGGGACTGCCAGATAAATAAAAGGTAGGGAAGGTTAATTTCCTGTCCTGATTACTTTTGACTATCATTATGTGGCTTTTCTTTGCATTATATTTTATATCATGATCTAAGCCATACTGAGAGCACACCCATAGCATCTGTTGCAACAGGCTGAGTGGAACCAGATTATTTGCGTACATCAGATAATTGACAATAGATTCACCAACAAGACAGCCTGTATTTGTCTTATTCAGCTGGCTTGATAAGTCGTCCATATCCATATTAAACAAAAAGGGAAATCAAATTCCTCCTTGTCGAACTCCGTTACCAACATGGAAAGGAGCTGATACAACATTGTCCCATTTAACATGAAAAGTTTGATTGGCATACCAGAACACCAAAATCCTCACAAGAGGTTTAGGGACACCTCTCGCTATTAGCTTCATAAACAGTTTTTCATGACAAATTCGATCGAAAGCTTTGTAAGCATCAATAAAGCATAAAAATACAGATGAATTAAGACTTGTGTACCTGAGACAATCTCCTTCAGAGCATAGATACAGAGATCAGTACCATGTTTTCTTTTAAAACCAAACTGAATGTCTGCAGTCAGAATATACATTTCCAATTTCAATCAAATAATGCTCTCAAACACTTTAGACAAGATACTGGCCAATGCAATGGGTCGATAGTTGTCTATGCTGTTCAGTTTACCAGCCTTATCTTTAACAACAGGCACTAACAGTACTGACATAATAAAGTTCGGTAGAACACCATGAACCATAATTCCAGTGAGACACATGGCTAGAAATGGACTGAGTCTATAACTGGCATTTTTTAGATGCTCTGCAGAAATGCAATCCATACCACAAGCTTTGTTGTTGTCTAGCATGTGGATGGCATCATAAATATCTACTGATCTAACTATCAAGTCTGCAGAGATACCTTTATATTCATTATCAATTCTCACTGTGTTACTTTTAACACAATTAAATAGTTGACTGTAGTGCTCATGCCATAGATCAGCAATCTTCTCTGGACAACTAACCCCTTTGATATCAGAAGGGAGGGGACTTCTGTTATTATTTATGATCTTGACCTCCTTCCAGAAGTCAATAAGATTGTTATTCTGCATCTTTCTGGCCAGCGAGTCTGCTCTCATTGTGTTTTCATTTCTCTTAATGAAACGAGTGCATATTTAAATCTAGCATTTGTGAGGTTTTTGTTATCAAGGAGCACTCCCTGTCTGGGTCTGCCTGCCTCTGACCAGACTCTAAAGGCTTCTCTAGCAGCAGCATGTTGCTCAGACACAAACTCATTCCAGACAGGCCGTGCGTTAGGGACCTTACTCTTGTGATTAATAAAAGGTTCACTGGAAGCATAAAGACATTTGACAATATCATCATACATGGCACAGAGCTTTTCAGCATGATGTTTATCCTTGCAGTTCATATCCGTGCACATTAGGGCATCCCTAGAAAATGCAACATCACTATGTAAGCTGTCAGTTAATAGAGAATATCTGTGCATAACCTCTTTGGTCAATTTTGACCAGTCCAGTTTTCTTGGGGGGCCAGCAACAAGGGTACACTCTCAACATTTAGCAGCATAGCAACTGGTATGTGATCAGTGGTGGCCAGCCCATAACACATCTCTATACTTTCCAGTGAGTCATGAGCATCGGCTGTGGTTACAATATGGTCTAGCCAGGAAGTTGTGTGCCACGTTTCACTTACATAGGTAAAACTTGTATCAGGCAATAACGCTTGATATCATTAATTTAGTTTAATTACAGAACTGCTGCAGATGTTGTGCGAATAAACGCTTATCTGACATGTCAGCATTAAAATCACCCATGACATAGACACTACATGAACTATTGTCCTCTATGAAGGACTGAATAAAAGCTAACCTGTTCTGAAATTCATCCTCATGGTCATAGGATTCATATGGTGTGTACATATTTTACAATAGTAAATTTATTTTCATTGTGATTAAACTCCAACCCAATAGCCCAGTCAACGTTAAGCCACACCACCTTTACCGTTGGGTCATATTTTATGTTCCACAGTATAGCTATACCACCAGCTATCCTCCCACAAACCATTCTCATGCTGAGATCGGTAGTGGACTCTCCAGCACCATGAAAGTTCTTGTGTAGGGAGTTCAATTTGTCCAGATCTTGCTTGGCCATCCAGGTTTCTTGAAGGCAGACAATGTCACTCTCGTCCAGCAATGTGTCCACCACCAAACGTCTTGATCTATCAGCAGCAGTATGTCCTACTCGGAGGCCACGAGCGTTGTAGGATACAACCCGCATTAATGATCTACCACGGACCCATCAGGGCAGCTGGCCGGTGTGTCTGTCTCCCTGGTCTCTACATATAGGCCTACATTCATCCCAGCATCATGACTGAGCTGAAGCTCGGTACCCTGAGAGCGGGGGGTGTGCTCTGGTCGAGCTTTTTTGAAAGTATAGACCAAGGGTAATTACCACACCACAACTGTCCCACCATTACCCATAGGTGGCGCTACATTCCACGCCTTAAAGCACAAAGGCTTTCTGGAATGGATAGGCTAACCAAGCCCCCTCCCTTCACTCCTTGGGTTGAAATAAAGGCCCTTGTGGATCTTGATGGTATTATATTTCAGATTTGGTATCCCATTGGTAATTCTGCAGCATAGATTTTTCTATACAATTCCAATTTGTCAAGAATATACATTTTTCAATGGTTCGCAATGTTTGGAGGAATCCGCCATTACTGCTTGCAGTTATATTTAGGATTCCTCCGTCAGGAGGAAACCTATTGTTATTGTTAGTTTTATTATTAGGATTCCTCCGTCAGGAGGAAACCTATTGTTATTGTTAGTTTTATTATTATTATTATTATTATTCTTGTTCCATGGAAGTCAATGGCAGCCCCTAGAACACTTCGACAACTTTTTGTGAAATTTGGCACACTCATTAAGGACAGTTGATTCTATACCTACACCAAGTTTCATGTCTCCCATTAGACCACTCCAGCGCCACCAACGGGTCAAAGTTGGACTTGTGTTTACACACGCAACTTTTGAACCGTATGACCCATTTTCAAAAATGAGGTACCATTGGATTCCCTGGTTCAAGCCGAGTTCAACGCACCCCATGGCGTCAATTTCCGGTTATATAGATTTTCCGCTACTTCCGGTTTTATCAAAAACCTTTGAAAGCCTACTCCTCCTACAATTTTTGTCATATCTTCTTCAAAGTTACCAGAGATGATCTTCAGACCAAGCGTCACAAAAGTTATCGAAAAGAATTTTGATCCTCACAACCGTTTGTCCGGTACAGCCAATCAAATTCCTCAGAAAAGCCGCCAAACAGGATGTGAAGTCATGTCTCAGCAAATCTTTGAGATATCAACACGAAACTTGGTATATCGATGGAAGACACTACAACATGTTACCGTGTGCAAAGGCAACTTCATATCTCCAAAAATGATTGATATAAAGCAAATTGAACTTATCGCTAACGCTAAAATAATGCTTTACACATCAGCCAGTCAAAAACTGATACTCTGATTCAATCACAAGTTCATATGAAGACTCTTGAGAATGTTTATAACACAAATCTGTGAAAAAGTTGACTGTAAGATCAAAGGTCGATTTTTGGTGAATATTTGAAACATGCTTGCTTGGCTAATTTCTAGCCAAATTTCCAATGAATGTCTCCCCTCCTCCTGCCCGCGCGTGCTCCACATCCTCACACACTCAGCCTTAACTTACACACGCGCGGGCTTGGCAAGACGCACACGCAACATTTCAGGAGAGTGTGGGCTGACCAAGCCCCCACTCATTCCTTGGTTTCTAGCCAAGGCCTTGTGGATCTTGTAATCTTGGATCTCTTAACAAAAGCTGATCTTTTTAGTATTGCATTTCCGATTTTGTATGCAATGGTAAAAAGTTATACAAATCCTGAAACATTGATATATATATATATATGTATTTATATATATATAAATCTTTATTTCAGACGCCAAGTTCCACATAAAATAACAGACATAGAGCTATAAAAAAGAGAGTAAAACGAAAACATAAAACATAGATAATACAGTGCATAAAAATTATGAAGACTTTTGTGCCAATGTAGCCTTAAGTTCCAAGTAATCGATAGCAGCTCTTTAGAGGGTTGACCAGGGCCTCTACTATTCAGTTCTCAGACTTGTCCAGTCGACACATGAAACCATACATCAGTTGTCTCAGGAGTGCCTTACAGGTTGGTACGTGCTTAGACAGAAACAACTGACCAGCACTATGCCACCTAGGCACATTAAGTAGCAATCTAAAAGCATAATTGAAACCATACATCAGTTGTCTCAGGATTGCCTTACAGGTTGGTACGTGCTTAGACACAAACAACTGACTAGCACTATGCCACCTTGGCACATTAAGTAGCAATCTAAAAGCATCATTGTAGGCTACTTTCAGTATCTGTATACTCCTTTACCTGTACATAGACCACAAATGAGCAGTGTACAATGGTGTTATGTAGGTTCTAAACAGGGAACATTTAACTGAATCTGAGCACATAGAAAACGTCCTTAATAACATACTGGCCTGAGAATATATTTGACAGCGCTGTTGATACATATCGTTGTCATCTGTCCAATCATCAGAAATGACATGGCAGATATTTTATTTCCTCACAAACACCAAGGGGACTGCCAGATAAATAAAAGGTAGGGAAGGTTAATTTCCTGTCCTGATTACTTCTGACTATCATTATGTGGCTTTTCTTTGCATTATATTTTATATCATGATCTAAGCCATACTGAGAGCACACCCATAGCATCTGTTGCAACAGGCTGAGTGGAACCAGATAATCTGCGTACATCAGATGATTGACAATAGATTCACCAACAAGACAGCCTGTATTTGTCTTATTCAGCTGGCTTGATAAGTCGTCCATATCCATATTAAACAAAAAGGGAAATCAAATTCCTCCTTGTCGAACTCCGTTACCAACATGGAAAGCAGCTGATACAAGATTGTCCCATTTAACATGAAAATTTTGATTGGCATACCAGAACACCAAAATCCTCACGAGAGGTTTAGGGACACCTCTCGCTATTAGCTTCATAAACAGTTTTTCATGACAAATTCGATCGAAAGCTTTGTAAGCATCAATAAAGCATAAAAATACAGATGAATTAAGACTTGTGTACCTGAGACAATCTCCTTCAGAGCATAGATACAGAGATCAGTACCATGTTTTCTTTTAAAACCAAACTGATTTTCTGCAGTCAGAATATACATTTCCAATTTCAATCAAATAATTCTCTCAAACACTTTAGACAAGATACTGGCCAATGCAATGGGTCGATAGTTGTCTATGCTGTTCAGTTTACCAGCCTTATCTTTAACAACAGGCACTAACAGTACTGACATAATAGAGTTCGGTAGAACACCATGAACCATAATTCCAGTGAGACACATGGCTAGAAATGGACTGAGTCTATAACTGGCATTTTTTAGATGCTCTGCAGAAATGCAATCCATACCACAAGCTTTGTTGTTGTCTAGCATGTGGATGGCATCATAAATATCCACTGATCTAACTAACAAGTCTGCAGAGATACCTTTATATTCATTATCAATTCTCACTGTGTTACTTTTAACACAATTAAATAGTTTACTGTAGTGCTCATGCCATAGATCAGCAATCTTCTCTGGACAACTAACCCCTTTGATATCAGAAGGGAGGGGAGTTCTGTTATTATTGATGATCTTGACCTCCTTCCAGAAGTCAGTAAGATTGTTATTCTGCATCTTTCTGGCCAGCGAGTCTGCTCTCATTGTGTTTTCATTTCTCTTAATGAAACGAGTGCATATTTAAATCTAGCATTTGTGAGGTTTTTGTTATCAAGCAGCACTCCCTGTCTGGGTCTGCCTGCCTCTGACCAGACTCTAAAGGCTTCTCTAGCAGCAGCATGTTGCTCAGACACAAACTCATTCCAGACAGGCCGTGCGTTAGGGACCTTACTCTTGTGATTAATAAAAGGTTCACTGGAAGCATAAAGACATTTGACAATATCATCATACATGGCACAGTGCTTTTCAGCATGATGTTTATCCTTGCAGTTCATATCCGTGCACATTAGGGCATCCCTAGAAAATGCAACATCACTATGTAAGCTGTCAGTTAATAGAGAATATCTGTGCATAACCTCTTTGGTCAATTTTGACCAGTCCAGTTTTCTTGGGGGGCCAGCAACAAGGGTACACTCTCAACATTTAGCAGCATAGCAACTGGTATGTGATCAGTGGTGGCCAGCCCATAACACATCTCTATACTTTCCAGTGAGTCATGAGCATCGGCTGTGGTTACAATATGGTCTAGCCAGGAAGTTGTGTGCCACGTTTCACTTATATAGGTAAAACTTGTATCAGGCAATAACGCTTGATATCATTAATTTAGTTTCATTACAGAACTGCTGCAGATGTTGTGCGAAAAAAAACGCTTATCTGACATGTCAGCATTAAAATCACCCATGACATAGACACAACATGAACTATTGTCCTCTATGAAGGACTGAATAAAAGCTAACCTGTTCTGAAATTCATCCTCATGGTCATAGGATTCATATGGTGTGTACACATTTACAATAGTACATTTATTTTCATTGTGATTAAACTCCAACCCAATAGCCCAGTCAACGTTAAGCCACACCACCTTTACCGTTGGGTCATATTTAATGTTCCACAGTATAGCTACACCACCAGCTATCCTCCCACAAACCATTCTCATGCTGAGATTGGTAGTGGACTCTCCAGCACCATGAAAGTTCTTGTGTAGGGAGTTCAATTTGTCCAGATCTTGCTTGGCCATCCAGGTTTCTTGAAGAGAGACAATGTCACTCTCGCCCAGCAATGTGTCCACCACCAAACGTCTTGATCTATCAGCAGCAGTATGTCCTACTCGGAGGCCACGAGCGTTGTAGGATACAACCCGCATTAATGATCTACCACGGACCCATCAGGGCAGCTGGCCGGTGTGTCTGTCTCCCTGGTCTCTACATATAGGCCTACATTCATCCCAGCATCATGACTGAGCTGAAGCTCGGTACCCTGAGAGCGGGGGGTATGCTCTGGTCGAGCTTTTTTGAAAGTATAGACCAAGGGTAATTACCAAACCACAACTGTCCCACCATTACCCATAGGTGGCGCTACATTCCACGCCCTAAAGCACAAAGGCTTTCTGGAATGGATAGGCTAACCAAGCCCCCTCCCTTCACTCCTTGGGTTGAAATAAAGGCCTTTGTGGATCTTGATGGTATTATATTTCAGATTTGGTATCCCATTGGTAATTCTGCAGCATAGATTTTTCTATACAGTTCCAATTTGTCAAGAATATACATTTTTCAATGGTTCGCAATGTTTGGAGGAATCCGCCATTACTGCTTGCAGTTATATTTAGGATTCCTCCGTCAGGAGGAAACCTATTGTTATTGTTAGTTTTATTATTATTAGGATTCCTCCGTCAGGAGGAAACCTATTGTTATTGTTAGTTTTATTATTATTATTATTCTTGTTCCATGGAAGTCAATGGCAGCCCCTAGAACCCTTCGACAACTTTTTGTGAAATTTGGCACACTCATTAAGGACAGTTGATTCTATACCTACACCAAGTTTCATGTCTCCCATTAGACCACTCCAGCGCCACCAACGGGTCAAAGTTGGACTTGTGTTTACACACACAACTTTTGAACCGTATGACCGATTTTCAAAAATGAGGCACCATTGGATTCCCTGGATCAAGCCGAGTTCAACGCACCCCATGGCGTCAATTTCCGGTTATATAGATTTTCCGCTATTTCCGGTTTTATAAAAAACCTTTGAAAGCCTACTCCTCCTACAATTTTTGTCATATCTTCTTCAAAGTTACCAGAGATGATCTTCAGACCAAGCCTCACAAAAGTTATCGAAAAGAATTTTGATCCTCACAACCGTTTGTCCGGTACAGCCAATCAAATTCATCAGAAAAGCCGCCAAACAGGATGTGAAGTCATGTCTCAGCAAATCTTTGAGATATCAACACGAAACTTGGTATATCGATGGAAGACACTACAACATGTTACCGTGTGCAAAGGCAACTTCATATCTCCAAAAATGATTGATATAAAGCAAATTGAACTTATCGCTAACGCTAAAATAATGCTTTACACATCAGCCAGTCAAAAACTGATACTCTGATTCAATCACAAGTTCATATGAAGACTCTTGAGAATGTTTATAACACAAATCTGTGAAAAAGTTGACTGTAAGATCAAAGGTCGATTTTTGGTGAATATTTGAAACATGCTTGCTTGGCTAATTTCTAGCCAAATTTCCAATGAATGTCTCCCCTCCTCCTGCCCGCGCGTGCTCCACATCCTCACACACTCAGCCTTAACTTACACACGCGCGGGCTTGGCAAGACGCACACGCAACATTTCAGGAGAGTGTGGGCTGACCAAGCCCCCACTCATTCCTTGGTTTCTAGCCAAGGCCTTGTGGATCTTGTAATCTTGGATCTCTTAACAAAAGCTGATCTTTTTAGTATTGCATTTCCGATTTTGTATGCAATGGTAAAAAGTTATACAAATCCTGAAACATTGATATATATATATGTATTTATATATATATAAATCTTTATTTCAGACGCCAAGTTCCACATAAAATAACAGACATAGAGCTATAAAAAAGAGAGTAAAACGAAAACATAAAACATAGATAATACAGTGCATAAAAAGTATGAAGACTTTTGTGCCAATGTAGTCTTAAGTTCCAAGTAATCGATAGCAGCTCTTTAGAGGGTTGACCAGGGCCTCTACTATTCAGTTCTCAGACTTGTCCAGTCGACACATGAAACCATACATCAGTTGTCTCAGGAGTGCCTTACAGGTTGGTACGTGCTTAGACAGAAACAACTGACCAGCACTATGCCACCTAGGCACATTAAGTAGCAATCTAAAAGCATCATTGAAATCATACATCAGTTGTCTCAGGATTGCCTTACAGGTTGGTACGTGCTTAGACACAAACAACTGACTAGCACTATGCCACCTTGGCACATTAAGTAGCAATCTAAAAGCATCATTGTAGGCTACTTTCAGTATCTGTATACTCCTTTACCTGTACATAGACCACAAATGAGCAGTGTACAATGGTGTTATGTAGGTTCTAAACAGGGAACATTTAACTGAATCTGAGCACATAGAAAACGTCCTTAATAACATACTGGCCTGAGAATATATTTGACAGCGCTGTTGATACATATCGTTGTCATCTGTCCAATCATCAGAAATGACATGGCAGATCTTTTATTTCCTCACAAACACCAAGGGGACTGCCAGATAAATAAAAGGTAGGGAAGGTTAATTTCCTGTCCTGATTACTTCTGACTATCATTATGTGGCTTTTCTTTGCATTATATTTTATATCATGATCTAAGCCATACTGAGAGCACACCCATAGCATCTGTTGCAACAGGCTGAGTGGAACCAGATCATCTGCGTACATCAGATGATTGACAATAGATTCACCAACAAGACAGCCTGTATTTGTCTTATTCAGCTGGCTTGATAAGTCGTCCATATCCATATTAAACAAAAAGGGAAATCAAATTCCTCCTTGTCGAACTCCGTTACCAACATGGAAAGCAGCTGATACAACATTGTCCCATTTAACATGAAAAGTTTGATTGGCATACCAGAACACCAAAATCCTCACAAGAGGTTTAGGGACACCTCTCGCTATTAGCTTCATAAACAGTTTTTCATGACAAATTCGATCGAAAGCTTTGTAAGCATCAATAAAGCATAAAAATACAGATGAATTAAGACTTGTGTACCTGAGACAATCTCCTTCAGAGCATAGATACAGAGATCAGTACCATGTTTTCTTTTAAAACCAAACTGATTTTCTGCAGTCAGAATATACATTTCCAATTTCAATCAAATAATTCTCTCAAACACTTTAGACAAGATACTGGCCAATGCAATGGGTCGATAGTTGTGTAGCCCGGGTGGTAAACATTTCTGTTGAAACAATCCTATTACATAAATATAAAAGTTTGAATACATAATACTTAAGTTCATAGTTTAATAAATAGACTTTAAGGTTTGAGACTATGATTTTGATTTGATGAGAAATGCATATTGTTCATGTTTTACTGAATACAGCATTTGGAAATGTATATCTGTTGTTTAAAAAACGCATGTTAAAATGTACCGGTGACAAATATGAAGAGAGTAAGATGAATGTTTTGTGAATCTATGTTGTTGCTTTAATTTTGATTATGATGTTAAGCCAATCCGGTTTGAGGTCAAAGGGCAGGGTAACACGGGAAGTTGGGGTAGATGAGGTTGGAGTAGAAAAAGACAGAGCGAGCGGAGGAGTTGGAGGGAGAAGAAAATTGTAGCGTACGGTAAAATACCAAGAGTGAAGATTTTATATTATCATTAGTGGTGTTATGTTTATATTGTTGGGTGAATATCTCAACCAACAACAATAACCCAGAAAGAGGAGTTTGGCTGTTGGCGGTTTTGGATTAAGCACGGGCTTTGCCGCCAGACTAGCGACAGCGAGTGCCAGGTTGGAGCCGGTGGAGGTCGGGATTGTCGTCGTCCTCAGTCTTCTTCCTGAGTTGGTTCGTCTCGTAAATCCACGAGAGTATTTGGTCGGTCTCTCCTTCACCTGCTGCCGCCCTTCTGCCGCAGTGCGTGTGCTACCGCACTGCTGATCCGAGGTACCAGCTCCTTGTTATTTTGTGCCATCCTGGCGAAACAGCCATTTTGTTTACGGCTACAACGCACACGAGCTACACTCAGGCCTGCACCGTAGAACTGTACTGAATTAAGGTATTCGTGTAGTTAGCATTGCCGGCTAGTTTGTATTGTGTGTCCATGTGCATTACGATGTCATGTAAATGTTGAACCAATAACTGAAGAACTGATTTTTTGTCTGAAGTAAATCTTTCCTGTTTTTGTTTAACAGTTGGTTGTATTGTTTTTTTCATATGTTAAATTGGTTTAAGTTAGTAACAATTACTAACGAACTCAGGTTAGCCACCTCTCATTACAAATCCACCAAACTAGAGAGGCGCTACAGTTGTCTATGCTGTTCAGTTTACCAGCCTTATCTTTAACAACAGGCACTAACAGTACTGACATAATAGAGTTCGGTAGAACACCATGAACCATAATTCCAGTGAGACACATGGCTAGAAATGGACTGAGTCTATAACTGGCATTTTTTAGATGCTCTGCAGAAATGGAATCCATACCACAAGCTTTGTTGTTGTCTAGCATGTGGATGGCATCATAAATATCTACTGATCTAACTATCAAGTCTGCAGAGATACCTTTATATTGATTATCAATTCTCACTGTGTTACTTTGAACACAATTAAATAGTTTACTGTAGTGCTCATGCCATAGATCAGCAATCTTCTCTGGACAACTAACCCCTTTGATATCAGAAGGGAGGGGAGTTCTGTTATTATTTATGATCTTGACCTCCTTCCAGAAGTCAGTAAGATTGTTATTCTGCATCTTTCTGGCCAGCGAGTCTGCTCTCATTGTGTTTTCATTTCTCTTAATGAAACGAGTGCATATTTAAATCTAGCATTTGTGAGGTTTTTGTTATCAAGCAGCACTCTCTGTCTGGGTCTGCCTGCCTCTGACCAGACTCTAAAGGCTTCTCTAGCAGCAGCATGTTGCTCAGACACAAACTCATTCCAGACAGGCCGTGCGTTAGGGACCTTACTCTTGTGATTAATAAAACCTTCACTGAAAGCATAAAGACATTTGACAATATCATCATACATGGCACAGAGCTTTTCAGCATGATGTTTATCCTTGCAGTTCATATCCGTGCACATTAGGGCATCCCTAGAAAATGCAACATCACTATGTAAGCTGTCAGTTAATAGAGAATATCTGTGCATAACCTCTTTGGTCAATTTTGACCAGTCCAGTTTTCTTGGGGGGCCAGCAACAAGGGTACACTCTCAACATTTAGCAGCATAGCAACTGGTATGTGATCAGTGGTGGCCAGCCCATAACACATCTCTATACTTTCCAGTGAGTCATGAGCATCGGCTGTGGTTACAATATGGTCTAGCCAGGAAGTTGTGTGCCACGTTTCACTTATATAGGTAAAACTTGTATCAGGCAATAACGCTTGATATAATTAATTTAGTTTCATTACAGAACTGCTGCAGATGTTGTGCGAATAAACGCTTATCTGACATGTCAGCATTAAAATCACCCATGACATAGACACAACATGAACTATTGTCCTCTATGAAGGACTGAATAAAAGCTAACCTGTTCTGAAATTCATCCTCATGGTCATAGGATTCATATGGTGTGTACACATTTACAATAGTACATTTATTTTAATTGTGATTAAACTCCAACCCAATAGCCCAGTCAACGTTAAGCCACACCACCTTTACCGTTGGGTCATATTTTATGTTCCACAGTATAGCTACACCACCAGCTATCCTCCCACAAACCATTCTCATGCTGAGATCGGTAGTGGACTCTCCAGCACCATGAAAGTTCTTGTGTAGGGAGTTCAATTTGTCCAGATCTTGCTTGGTCATCCAGGTTTCTTGAAGGCAGACAATGTCACTCTCGTCCAGCAATGTGTCCACCACCAAACGTCTTGATCTATCAGCAGCAGTATGTCCTACTCGGAGGCCACGAGCGTTGTAGGATACAACCCGCATTAATGATCTACCACGGACCCATCAGGGCAGCTGGCCGGTGTGTCTGTCTCCCTGGTCTCTACATATAGGCCTACATTCATCCCAGCATCATGACTGAGCTGAAGCTCGGTACCCTGAGAGCGGGGGGTATTCTCTGGTCGAGCTTTTTTGAAAGTATAGACCAAGGGTAATTACCAAACCACAACTGTCCCACCATTACCCATATGTGGCGCTACATTCCACGCCCTAAAGCACAAAGGCTTTCTGGAATGGATAGGCTAACCAAGCCCCCTCCCTTCACTCCTTGAGTTGAAATAAAGGCCCTTGTGGATCCTGGTGGTATTATATTTCAGATTTGGTATCCCATTGGTAATTCTGCAGCATAGATTTTTCTATACAGTTCCAATTTGTCAAGAATATACATTTTTCAATGGTTCGCAATGTTTGGAGGAATCCGCCATTACTGCTTGCAGTTATATTTAGGATTCCTCCGTCAGGAGGAAACCTATTGTTATTGTTAGTTTTATTATTATTATTATTCTTGTTCCATGGAAGTCAATGGCAGCCCCTAGAACACTTCGACAACTTTTTGTGAAATTTGGCACACTCATTAAGGACAGTTGATTCTATACCTGCACCAAGTTTCATGTCTCCCATTAGACCACTCCAGCGCCACCAACGGGTCAAAGTTGGACTTGTGTTTACACACGCAACTTTTGAACCGTATGACCCATTTTCAAAAATGAGGTACCATTGGATTCCCTGGTTCAAGCCGAGTTCAACGCACCCCATGGCGTCAATTTCCGGTTATATAGATTTTCCGCTAATTCCGGTTTTATCAAAAACCTTTGAAAGCCTACTCCTCCTACAATTTTTGTCATATCTTCTTCAAAGTTACCAGAGATGATCTTCAGACCAAGCGTCACAAAAGTTATCGAAAAGAATTTTGATCCTCACAACCGTTTGTCCGGTACAGCCAATCAAATTCATCAGAAAAGCCGCCAAACAGGATGTGAAGTCATGTCTCAGCAAATCTTTGAGATATCAACACGAAACTTGGTATATCGATGGAAGACACTACAACATGTTACCGTGTGTAAAGGCAACTTCATATCTCCAAAAATGATTGATATAAAGCAAATTGAACTTATCGCTAACGCTAAAATAATGCTTTACACATCAGCCAGTCAAAAACTGATACTCTGATTCAATCACAAGTTCATATGAAGACTCTTGAGAATGTTTATAACACAAATCTGTGAAAAAGTTGACTGTAAGATCAAAGGTCGATTTTTGGTGAATATTTGAAACATGCTTGCTTGGCTAATTTCTAGCCAAATTTCCAATGAATGTCTCCCCTCCTCCTGCCCGCGCGTGCTCCACATCCTCACACACTCAGCCTTAACTTACACACGCGCGGGCTTGGCAAGACGCACACGCAACATTTCAGGAGAGTGTGGGCTGACCAAGCCCCCACTCATTCCTTGGTTTCTAGCCAAGGCCTTGTGGATCTTGTAATCTTGGATCTCTTAACAAAAGCTGATCTTTTTAGTATTGCATTTCCGATTTTGTATGCAATGGTAAAAAGTTATACAAATCCTGAAACATTGATATATATATATGTATTTATATATATATAAATCTTTATTTCAGACGCCAAGTTCCACATAAAATAACAGACATAGAGCTATAAAAAAGAGAGTAAAACAAAAACATAAAACATAGATAATACAGTGCATAAAAAGTATGAAGACTTTTGTGCCAATGTAGTCTTAAGTTCCAAGTAATCGATAGCAGCTCTTTAGAGGGTTGACCAGAGCCTCTACTATTCAGTTCTCAGACTTGTCCAGTCGACACATGAAACCATACATCAGTTGTGTCAGGAGTGCCTTACAGGTTGGTACGTGCTTAGACAGAAACAACTGACCAGCACTGTGCCACCTAGGCACATTAAGTAGCAATCTAAAAGCATCATTGAAACCTTACATCAGTTGTCTCAGGATTGCCTTACAGGTTGGTACGTGCTTAGACACAAACAACTGACTAGCACTATGCCACCTTGGCACATTAAGTAGCAATCTAAAAGCATCATTGTAGGCTACTTTCAGTATCTGTATACTCCTTTTCCTGTACATAGACCACAAATGAGCAGTGTACAATGGTGTTATGTAGGTTCTAAACAGGGAACATTTAACTGAATCTGAGCACATAGAAAACGTCCTTAATAACATACTGGCCTGAGAATATATTTGACAGCGCTGTTGATACATATCGTTGTCATCTGTCCAATCATCAGAAATGACATGGCAGATATTTTATTTCCTCACAAACACCAAGGGGACTGCCAGATAAATAAAAGGTAGGGAAGGTTAATTTCCTGTCCTGATTACTTCTGACTATCATTATGTGGCTTTTCTTTGCATTATATTTTATATCATGATCTAAGCCATACTGAGAGCACACCCATAGCATCTGTTGCAACAGGCTGAGTGGAACCAGATAATCTGCGTACATCAGATGATTGACAATAGATTCACCAACAAGACAGCCTGTATTTGTCTTATTCAGCTGGCTTGATAAGTCGTCCATATCCATATTAAACAAAAAGGGAAATCAAATTCCTCCTTGTCGAACTCCGTTACCAACATGGAAAGCAGCTGATACAACATTGTCCCATTTAACATGAAAAGTTTGATTGGCATACCAGAACACCAAAATCCTCACAAGAGGTTTAGGGACACCTCTCGCTATTAGCTTCATAAACAGTTTTTCATGACAAATTCGATCGAAAGCTTTGTAAGCATCAATAAAGCATAAAAATACAGATGAATTAAGACTTGTGTACCTGAGACAATCTCCTTCAGAGCATAGATACAGAGATCAGTACCATGTTTTCTTTTAAAACCAAACTGATTTTCTGCAGTCAGAATATACATTTCCAATTTCAATCAAATAATTCTCTCAAACACTTTAGACAAGATACTGGCCAATGCAATGGGTCGATAGTTGTGTAGCCCGGGTGGTAAACATTTCTGTTGAAACAATCCTATTACATAAATATAAAAGTTTGAATACATAATACTTAAGTTCATAGTTTAATAAATAGACTTTAAGGTTTGAGACTATGATTTTGATTTGATGAGAAATGCATATTGTTCATGTTTTACTGAATACAGCATTTGGAAATGTATATCTGTTGTTTAAAAAACGCATGTTAAAATGTACCGGTTACAAATATGAAGAGAGTAAGATGAATGTTTTGTGAATCTATGTTGTTGCTTTAATTTTGATTATGATGTTAAGCCAATCCGGTTTGAGGTCAAAGGGCAGGGTAACACGGGAAGTTGGGGTAGATGAGGTTGGAGTAGAAAAAGACAGAGCGAGCGGAGGAGTTGGAGGGAGAAGAAAATTGTAGCGTACGGTAAAATACCAAGAGTGAAGATTTTATATTATCATTAGTGGTGTTATGTTTATATTGTTGGGTGAATATCTCAACCAACAACAATAACCCAGAAAGAGGAGTTTGGCTGTTGGCGGTTTTGGATTAAGCACGGGCTTTGCCGCCAGACTAGCGACAGCGAGTGCCAGGTTGGAGCCGGTGGAGGTCGGGATTGTCGTCGTCCTCAGTCTTCTTCCTGAGTTGGTTCGTCTCGTAAATCCACGAGAGTATTTGGTCGGTCTCTCCTTCACCTGCTGCCGCCCTTCTGCCGCAGTGCGTGTGCTACCGCACTGCTGATCCGAGGTACCAGCTCCTTGTTATTTTGTGCCATCCTGGCGAAACAGCCATTTTGTTTACGGCTACAACGCACACGAGCTACACTCAGGCCTGCACCGTAGAACTGTACTGAATTAAGGTATTCGTGTAGTTAGCATTGCCGGCTAGTTTGTATTGTGTGTCCATGTGCATTACGATGTCATGTAAATGTTGAACCAATAACTGAAGAACTGATTTTTTGTCTGAAGTAAATCTTTCCTGTTTTTGTTTAACAGTTGGTTGTATTGTTTTTTTCATATGTTAAATTGGTTTAAGTTAGTAACAATTACTAACGAACTCAGGTTAGCCACCTCTCATTACAAATCCACCAAACTAGAGAGGCGCTACAGTTGTCTATGCTGTTCAGTTTACCAGCCTTATCTTTAACAACAGGCACTAACAGTACTGACATAATAGAGTTCGGTAGAACACCATGAACCATAATTCCAGTGAGACACATGGCTAGAAATGGACTGAGTCTATAACTGGCATTTTTTAGATGCTCTGCAGAAATGGAATCCATACCACAAGCTTTGTTGTTGTCTAGCATGTGGATGGCATCATAAATATCTACTGATCTAACTATCAAGTCTGCAGAGATACCTTTATATTGATTATCAATTCTCACTGTGTTACTTTGAACACAATTAAATAGTTTACTGTAGTGCTCATGCCATAGATCAGCAATCTTCTCTGGACAACTAACCCCTTTGATATCAGAAGGGAGGGGAGTTCTGTTATTATTTATGATCTTGACCTCCTTCCAGAAGTCAGTAAGATTGTTATTCTGCATCTTTCTGGCCAGCGAGTCTGCTCTCATTGTGTTTTCATTTCTCTTAATGAAACGAGTGCATATTTAAATCTAGCATTTGTGAGGTTTTTGTTATCAAGCAGCACTCTCTGTCTGGGTCTGCCTGCCTCTGACCAGACTCTAAAGGCTTCTCTAGCAGCAGCATGTTGCTCAGACACAAACTCATTCCAGACAGGCCGTGCGTTAGGGACCTTACTCTTGTGATTAATAAAACCTTCACTGAAAGCATAAAGACATTTGACAATATCATCATACATGGCACAGAGCTTTTCAGCATGATGTTTATCCTTGCAGTTCATATCCGTGCACATTAGGGCATCCCTAGAAAATGCAACATCACTATGTAAGCTGTCAGTTAATAGAGAATATCTGTGCATAACCTCTTTGGTCAATTTTGACCAGTCCAGTTTTCTTGGGGGGCCAGCAACAAGGGTACACTCTCAACATTTAGCAGCATAGCAACTGGTATGTGATCAGTGGTGGCCAGCCCATAACACATCTCTATACTTTCCAGTGAGTCATGAGCATCGGCTGTGGTTACAATATGGTCTAGCCAGGAAGTTGTGTGCCACGTTTCACTTATATAGGTAAAACTTGTATCAGGCAATAACGCTTGATATAATTAATTTAGTTTCATTACAGAACTGCTGCAGATGTTGTGCGAATAAACGCTTATCTGACATGTCAGCATTAAAATCACCCATGACATAGACACAACATGAACTATTGTCCTCTATGAAGGACTGAATAAAAGCTAACCTGTTCTGAAATTCATCCTCATGGTCATAGGATTCATATGGTGTGTACACATTTACAATAGTACATTTATTTTCATTGTGATTAAACTCCAACCCAATAGCCCAGTCAACGTTAAGCCACACCACCTTTACCGTTGGGTCATATTTTATGTTCCACAGTATAGCTACACCACCAGCTATCCTCCCACAAACCATTCTCATGCTGAGATCGGTAGTGGACTCTCCAGCACCATGAAAGTTCTTGTGTAGGGAGTTCAATTTGTCCAGATCTTGCTTGGTCATCCAGGTTTCTTGAAGGCAGACAATGTCACTCTCGTCCAGCAATGTGTCCACCACCAAACGTCTTGATCTATCAGCAGCAGTATGTCCTACTCGGAGGCCACGAGCGTTGTAGGATACAACCCGCATTAATGATCTACCACGGACCCATCAGGGCAGCTGGCCGGTGTGTCTGTCTCCCTGGTCTCTACATATAGGCCTACATTCATCCCAGCATCATGACTGAGCTGAAGCTCGGTACCCTGAGAGCGGGGGGTATTCTCTGGTCGAGCTTTTTTGAAAGTATAGACCAAGGGTAATTACCAAACCACAACTGTCCCACCATTACCCATATGTGGCGCTACATTCCACGCCCTAAAGCACAAAGGCTTTCTGGAATGGATAGGCTAACCAAGCCCCCTCCCTTCACTCCTTGAGTTGAAATAAAGGCCCTTGTGGATCCTGGTGGTATTATATTTCAGATTTGGTATCCCATTGGTAATTCTGCAGCATAGATTTTTCTATACAGTTCCAATTTGTCAAGAATATACATTTTTCAATGGTTCGCAATGTTTGGAGGAATCCGCCATTACTGCTTGCAGTTATATTTATTATTATTATTCTTGTTCCATGGAAGTCAATGGCAGCCCCTAGAACACTTCGACAACTTTTTGTGAAATTTGGCACACTCATTAAGGACAGTTGATTCTATACCTACACCAAGTTTCATGTCTCCCATTAGACCACTCCAGCGCCACCAATGGGTCAAAGTTGGACTTGTGTTTACACACGCAACTTTTGAACCGTATGACCCATTTTCAAAAATGAGGTACCATTGGATTCCCTGGTTCAAGCCGAGTTCAACGCACCCCATGGCGTCAATTTCCGGTTATATAGATTTTCCGCTACTTCCGGTTTTATCAAAAACCTTTGAAAGCCTACTCCTCCTACAATTTTTGTCATATCTTCTTCAAAGTTACCAGAGATGATCTTCAGACCAAGCGTCACAAAAGTTATCGAAAAGAATTTTGATCCTCACAACCGTTTGTCCGGTACAGCCAATCAAATTCATCAGAAAAGCCGCCAAACAGGATGTGAAGTCCTGTCTCAGCAAATCTTTGAGATATCAACACGAAACTTGGTATATCGATGGAAGACACTACAACATGTTACCGTGTGCAAAGGCAACTTCATATCTCCAAAAATGATTGATATAAAGCAAATTGAACTTATCGCTAACGCTAAAATAATGCTTTACACATCAGCCAGTCAAAAACTGATACTCTGATTCAATCACAAGTTCATATGAAGACTCTTGAGAATGTTTATAACACAAATCTGTGAAAAAGTTGACTGTAAGATCAAAGGTCGATTTTTGGTGAATATTTGAAACATGCTTGCTTGGCTAATTTCTAGCCAAATTTCCAATGAATGTCTCCCCTCCTCCTGCCCGCGCGTGCTCCACATCCTCACACACTCAGCCTTAACTTACACACGCGCGGGCTTGGCAAGACGCACACGCAACATTTCAGGAGAGTGTGGGCTGACCAAGCCCCCACTCATTCCTTGGTTTCTAGCCAAGGCCTTGTGGATCTTGTAATCTTGGATCTCTTAACAAAAGCTGATCTTTTTAGTATTGCATTTCCGATTTTGTATGCAATGGTAAAAAGTTATACAAATCCTGAAACATTGATATATATATATGTATTTATATATATATAAATCTTTATTTCAGACGCCAAGTTCCACATAAAATAACAGACATAGAGCTATAAAAAAGAGAGTAAAACGAAAACATAAAACATAGATAATACAGTGCATAAAAAGTATGAAGACTTTTGTGCCAATGTAGTCTTAAGTTCCAAGTAATCGATAGCAGCTCTTTAGAGGGTTGACCAGGGCCTCTACTATTCAGTTCTCAGACTCGTCCAGTCGACACATGAAACCATACATCAGTTGTCTCAGGAGTGCCTTACAGGTTGGTACGTGCTTAGACAGAAACAACTGACCAGCACTATGCCACCTAGGCACATTAAGTAGCAATCTAAAAGCATCATTGAAACCATACATCAGTTGTCTCAGGATTGCCTTACAGGTTGGTACGTGCTTAGACACAAACAACTGACTAGCACTATGCCACCTTGGCACATTAAGTAGCAATCTAAAAGCATCATTGTAGGCTACTTTCAGTATCTGTATACTCCTTTACCTGTACATAGACCACAAATGAGCAGTGTACAATGGTGTTATGTAGGTTCTAAACAGGGAACATTTAACTGAATCTGAGCACATAGAAAACGTCCTTAATAACATACTGGCCTGAGAATATATTTGACAGCGCTGTTGATACATATCGTTGTCATCTGTCCAATCATCAGAAATGACATGGCAGATATTTTATTTCCTCACAAACACCAAGGGGACTGCCAGATAAATAAAAGGTAGGGAAGGTTAATTTCCTGTCCTGATTACTTCTGACTATCATTATGTGGCTTTTCTTTGCATTATATTTTATATCATGATCTAAGCCATACTGAGAGCACACCCATAGCATCTGTTGCAACAGGCTGAGTGGAACCAGATCATCTGCGTACATCAGATGATTGACAATAGATTCACCAACAAGACAGCCTGTATTTGTCTTATTCAGCTGGCTTGATAAGTCGTCCATATTAAACAAAAAGGGAAATCAAATTCCTCCTTGTCGAACTCCGTTACCAACATGGAAAGCAGCTGATACAACATTGTCCCATTTAACATGAAAAGTTTGATTGGCATACCAGAACACCAAAATCCTCACAAGAGGTTTAGGGAAACCTCTCGCTATTAGCTTCATAAACAGTTTTTCATGACAAATTCGATCGAAAGCTTTGTAAGCATCAATAAAGCATAAAAACACAGATGAATTAAGACTTGTGTACCTGAGACAATCTCCTTCAGAGCATAGATACAGAGATCAGTACCATGTTTTCTTTTAAAACCAAACTGATTTTCTGCAGTCAGAATATACATTTCCAATTTCAATCAAATAATTCTCTCAAACACTTTAGACAAGATACTGGCCAATGCAATGGGTCGATAGTTGTGTAGCCCGGGTGGTAAACATTTCTGTTGAAACAATCCTATTACATAAATATAAAAGTTTGAATACATAATACTTAAGTTCATAGTTTAATAAATAGACTTTAAGGTTTGAGAGTATGATTTTGATTTGATGAGAAATGCATATTGTTCATGTTTTACTGAATACAGCATTTGGAAATGTATATCTGTTGTTTAAAAAACGCATGTTAAAATGTACCGGTTACAAATATGAAGAGAGTAAGATGAATGTTTTGTGAATCTATGTTGTTGCTTTAATTTTGATTATGATGTTAAGCCAATCCGGTTTGAGGTCAAAGGGCAGGGTAACACGGGAAGTTGGGGTAGATGAGGTTGGAGTAGAAAAAGACAGAGCGAGCGGAGGAGTTGGAGGGAGAAGAAAATTGTAGCGTACGGTAAAATACCAAGAGTGAAGATTTTATATTATCATTAGTGGTGTTATGTTTATATTGTTGGGTGAATATCTCAACCAACAACAATAACCCAGAAAGAGGAGTTTGGCTGTTGGCGGTTTTGGATTAAGCACGGGCTTTGCCGCCAGACTAGCGACAGCGAGTGCCAGGTTGGAGCCGGTGGAGGTCGGGATTGTCGTCGTCCTCAGTCTTCTTCCTGAGTTGGTTCGTCTCGTAAATCCACGAGAGTATTTGGTCGGTCTCTCCTTCACCTGCTGCCGCCCTTCTGCCGCAGTGCGTGTGCTACCGCACTGCTGATCCGAGGTACCAGCTCCTTGTTATTTTGTGCCATCCTGGCGAAACAGCCATTTTGTTTACGGCTACAACGCACCCGAGCTACACTCAGGCCTGCACCGTAGAACTGTACTGAATTAAGGTATTCGTGTAGTTAGCATTGCCGGCTAGTTTGTATTGTGTGTCCATGTGCATTACGATGTCATGTAAATGTTGAACCAATAACTGAAGAACTGATTTTTTGTCTGAAGTAAATCTTTCCTGTTTTTGTTTAACAGTTGGTTGTATTGTTTTTTTCATATGTTAAATTGGTTTAAGTTAGTAACAATTACTAACGAACTCAGGTTAGCCACCTCTCATTAAAAATCCACCAAACTAGAGAGGCGCTACAGTTGTCTATGCTGTTCAGTTTACCAGCCTTATCTTTAACAACAGGCACTAACAGTACTGACATAATAGAGTTCGGTAGAACACCATGAACCATAATTCCAGTGAGACACATGGCTAGAAATGGACTGAGTCTATAACTGGCATTTTTTAGATGCTCTGCAGAAATGGAATCCATACCACAAGCTTTGTTGTTGTCTAGCATGTGGATGGCATCATAAATATCTACTGATCTAACTATCAAGTCTGCAGAGATACCTTTATATTGATTATCAATTCTCACTGTGTTACTTTGAACACAATTAAATAGTTTACTGTAGTGCTCATGCCATAGATCAGCAATCTTCTCTGGACAACTAACCCCTTTGATATCAGAAGGGAGGGGAGTTCTGTTATTATTTATGATCTTGACCTCCTTCCAGAAGTCAGTAAGATTGTTATTCTGCATCTTTCTGGCCAGCGAGTCTGCTCTCATTGTGTTTTCATTTCTCTTAATGAAACGAGTGCATATTTAAATCTAGCATTTGTGAGGTTTTTGTTATCAAGCAGCACTCTCTGTCTGGGTCTGCCTGCCTCTGACCAGACTCTAAAGGCTTCTCTAGCAGCAGCATGTTGCTCAGACACAAACTCATTCCAGACAGGCCGTGCGTTAGGGACCTTACTCTTGTGATTAATAAAAGGTTCACTGGAAGCATAAAGACATTTGACAATATCATCATACATGGCACAGAGCTTTTCAGCATTATGTTTATCCTTGCAGTTCATATCCGAGAATTAGTTAATAGAGAATATCTGTGCCGAACCTCTTTGGTCAATTTTGACCAGTCCAGTTTTCTTGGGGGGCCAGCAACAAGGGTACACTCTCAACATTTAGCAGCATAGCAACTGGTATGTGATCAGTGGTGGCCAGCCCATAACACATCTCTATACTTTCCAGTGAGTCATGAGAATCGGCTGTGGTTACAATATGGTCTAGCCAGGAAGTTGTGTGCCACGTTTCACTTATATAGGTAAAACTTGTATCAGGCAATAACGCTTGATATAATTAATTTAGTTTCATTACAGAACTGCTGCAGATGTTGTGCGAATAAACACTTATCTGACATGTCAGCATTAAAATCACCCATGACATAGACACAACATGAACTATTGTCCTCTATGAAGGACTGAATAAAAGCTAACCTGTTCTGAAATTCATCCTCATGGTCATAGGATTCATATGGTGTGTACACATTTACAATAGTACATTTATTTTCATTGTGATTAAACTCCAACCCAATAGCCCAGTCAACGTTAAGCCACACCACCTTTACCGTTGGGTCATATTTTATGTTCCACAGTATAGCTACACCACCAGCTATCCTCCCACAAACCATTCTCATGCTGAGATCGGTAGTGGACTCTCCAGCACCATGAAAGTTCTTGTGTAGGGAGTTCAATTTGTCCAGATCTTGCTTGGTCATCCAGGTTTCTTGAAGGCAGACAATGTCACTCTCGTCCAGCAATGTGTCCACCACCAAACGTCTTGATCTATCAGCAGCAGTATGTCCTACTCGGAGGCCACGAGCGTTGTAGGATACAACCCGCATTAATGATCTACCACGGACCCATCAGGGCAGCTGGCCGGTGTGTCTGTCTCCCTGGTCTCTACATATAGGCCTACATTCATCCCAGCATCATGACTGAGCTGAAGCTCGGTACCCTGAGAGCGGGGGGTATTCTCTGGTCGAGCTTTTTTGAAAGTATAGACCAAGGGTAATTACCAAACCACAACTGTCCCACCATTACCCATATGTGGCGCTACATTCCACGCCCTAAAGCACAAAGGCTTTCTGGAATGGATAGGCTAACCAAGCCCCCTCCCTTCACTCCTTGAGTTGAAATAAAGGCCCTTGTGGATCCTGGTGGTATTATATTTCAGATTTGGTATCCCATTGGTAATTCTGCAGCATAGATTTTTCTATACAGTTCCAATTTGTCAAGAATATACATTTTTCAATGGTTCGCAATGTTTGGAGGAATCCGCCATTACTGCTTGCAGTTATATTTATTCTTGTTCCATGGAAGTCAATGGCAGCCCCTAGAACACTTCGACAACTTTTTGTGAAATTTGGCACACTCATTAAGGACAGTTGATTCTATACCTACACCAAGTTTCATGTCTCCCATTAGACCACTCCAGCGCCACCAATGGGTCAAAGTTGGACTTGTGTTTACACACGCAACTTTTGAACCGTATGACCCATTTTCAAAAATGAGGTACCATTGGATTCCCTGGTTCAAGCCGAGTTCAACGCACCCCATGGCGTCAATTTCCGGTTATATAGATTTTCCGCTACTTCCGGTTTTATCAAAAACCTTTGAAAGCCTACTCCTCCTACAATTTTTGTCATATCTTCTTCAAAGTTACCAGAGATGATCTTCAGACCAAGCGTCACAAAAGTTATCGAAAAGAATTTTGATCCTCACAACCGTTTGTCCGGTACAGCCAATCAAATTCATCAGAAAAGCCGCCAAACAGGATGTGAAGTCCTGTCTCAGCAAATCTTTGAGATATCAACACGAAACTTGGTATATCGATGGAAGACACTACAACATGTTACCGTGTGCAAAGGCAACTTCATATCTCCAAAAATGATTGATATAAAGCAAATTGAACTTATCGCTAACGCTAAAATAATGCTTTACACATCAGCCAGTCAAAAACTGATACTCTGATTCAATCACAAGTTCATATGAAGACTCTTGAGAATGTTTATAACACAAATCTGTGAAAAAGTTGACTGTAAGATCAAAGGTCGATTTTTGGTGAATATTTGAAACATGCTTGCTTGGCTAATTTCTAGCCAAATTTCCAATGAATGTCTCCCCTCCTCCTGCCCGCGCGTGCTCCACATCCTCACACACTCAGCCTTAACTTACACACGCGCGGGCTTGGCAAGACGCACACGCAACATTTCAGGAGAGTGTGGGCTGACCAAGCCCCCACTCATTCCTTGGTTTCTAGCCAAGGCCTTGTGGATCTTGTAATCTTGGATCTCTTAACAAAAGCTGATCTTTTTAGTATTGCATTTCCGATTTTGTATGCAATGGTAAAAAGTTATACAAATCCTGAAACATTGATATATATATATGTATTTATATATATATAAATCTTTATTTCAGACGCCAAGTTCCACATAAAATAACAGACATAGAGCTATAAAAAAGAGAGTAAAACGAAAACATAAAACATAGATAATACAGTGCATAAAAAGTATGAAGACTTTTGTGCCAATGTAGTCTTAAGTTCCAAGTAATCGATAGCAGCTCTTTAGAGGGTTGACCAGGGCCTCTACTATTCAGTTCTCAGACTCGTCCAGTCGACACATGAAACCATACATCAGTTGTCTCAGGAGTGCCTTACAGGTTGGTACGTGCTTAGACAGAAACAACTGACCAGCACTATGCCACCTAGGCACATTAAGTAGCAATCTAAAAGCATCATTGAAACCATACATCAGTTGTCTCAGGATTGCCTTACAGGTTGGTACGTGCTTAGACACAAACAACTGACTAGCACTATGCCACCTTGGCACATTAAGTAGCAATCTAAAAGCATCATTGTAGGCTACTTTCAGTATCTGTATACTCCTTTACCTGTACATAGACCACAAATGAGCAGTGTACAATGGTGTTATGTAGGTTCTAAACAGGGAACATTTAACTGAATCTGAGCACATAGAAAACGTCCTTAATAACATACTGGCCTGAGAATATATTTGACAGCGCTGTTGATACATATCGTTGTCATCTGTCCAATCATCAGAAATGACATGGCAGATATTTTATTTCCTCACAAACACCAAGGGGACTGCCAGATAAATAAAAGGTAGGGAAGGTTAATTTCCTGTCCTGATTACTTCTGACTATCATTATGTGGCTTTTCTTTGCATTATATTTTATATCATGATCTAAGCCATACTGAGAGCACACCCATAGCATCTGTTGCAACAGGCTGAGTGGAACCAGATAATCTGCGTACATCAGATGATTGACAATAGATTCACCAACAAGACAGCCTGTATTTGTCTTATTCAGCTGGCTTGATAAGTCGTCCATATCCATATTAAACAAAAAGGGAAATCAAATTCCTCCTTGTCGAACTCCGTTACCAACATGGAAAGCAGCTGATACGACATTGTCCCATTTAACATGAAAAGTTTGATTGGCATACCAGAACACCAAAATCCTCACAAGAGGTTTAGGGACACCTCTCGCTATTAGCTTCATAAACAGTTTTTCATGACAAATTCGATCGAAAGGTTTGTAAGCATCAATAAAGCATAAAAATACATATGAATTAAGACTTGTGTACCAGAGACAATCTCCTTCAGAGCATAGATACAGAGATCAGTACCATGTTTTCTTTTAAAACCAAACTGATTTTCTGCAGTCAGAATATACATTTCCAATTTCAATCAAATAATTCTCTCAAACACTTTAGACAAGATACTGGCCAATGCAATGGGTCGATAGTTGTCTATGCTGTTCAGTTTACCAGCCTTATCTTTAACAACAGGCACTAACAGTACTGACATAATAGAGTTCGGTAGAACACCATGAACCATAATTCCAGTGAGACACATGGCTAGAAATGGACTGAGTCTATAACTGGCATTTTTTAGATGCTCTGCAGAAATGGAATCCATACCACAAGCTTTGTTGTTGTCTAGCATGTGGATGGCATCATAAATATCTACTGATCTAACTATCAAGTCTGCAGAGATACCTTTATATTCATTATCAATTCTCACTGTGTTACTTTGAACACAATTAAATAGTTTACTGTAGTGCTCATGCCATAGATCAGCAATCTTCTCTGGACAACTAACCCCTTTGATATCAGAAGGGAGGGGAGTTCTGTTATTATTTATGATCTTGACCTCCTTCCAGAAGTCAGTAAGATTGTTATTCTGCATCTTTCTGGCCAGCGAGTCTGCTCTCATTGTGTTTTCATTTCTCTTAATGAAACGAGTGCATATTTAAATCTAGCATTTGTGAGGTTTTTGTTATCAAGCAGCACTCTCTGTCTGGGTCTGCCTGCCTCTGACCAGACTCTAAAGGCTTCTCTAGCAGCAGCATGTTGCTCAGACACAAACTCATTCCAGACAGGCCGTGCGTTAGGGACCTTACTCTTGTGATTAATAAAACCTTCACTGAAAGCATAAAGACATTTGACAATATCATCATACATGGCACAGAGCTTTTCAGCATGATGTTTATCCTTGCAGTTCATATCCGTGCACATTAGGGCATCCCTAGAAAATGCAACATCATTATGTAAGCCATTCTCATGCTGAGATCGGTAGTGGACTCTCCAGCACCATGAAAGTTCTTGTGTAGGGAGTTCAATTTGTCCAGATCTTGCTTGGTCATCCAGGTTTCTTGAAGGCAGACAATGTCACTCTCGTCCAGCAATGTGTCCACCACCAAACGTCTTGATCTATCAGCAGCAGTATGTCCTACTCGGAGGCCACGAGCGTTGTAGGATACAACCCGCATTAATGATCTACCACGGACCCATCAGGGCAGCTGGCCGGTGTGTCTGTCTCCCTGGTCTCTACATATAGGCCTACATTCATCCCAGCATCATGACTGAGCTGAAGCTCGGTACCCTGAGAGCGGGGGGTATTCTCTGGTCGAGGTTTTTTGAAAGTATAGACCAAGGGTAATTACCAAACCACAACTGTCCCACCATTACCCATATGTGGCGCTACATTCCACGCCCTAAAGCACAAAGGCTTTCTGGAATGGATAGGCTAACCAAGCCCCCTCCCTTCACTCCTTGAGTTGAAATAAAGGCCCTTGTGGATCCTGGTGGTATTATATTTCAGATTTGGTATCCCATTGGTAATTCTGCAGCATAGATTTTTCTATACAGTTCCAATTTGTCAAGAATATACATTTTTCAATGGTTCGCAATGTTTGGAGGAATCCGCCATTACTGCTTGCAGTTATATTTAGGATTCCTCCGTCAGGAGGAAACCTATTGTTATTGTTAGTTTTATTATTAGGATTCCTCCGTCAGGAGGAAACCTATTGTTATTGTTAGTTTTATTATTATTATTATTCTTGTTCCATGGAAGTCAATGGCAGCCCCTAGAACCCTTCGACAACTTTTTGTGAAATTTGGCACACTCATTAAGGACAGTTGATTCTATACCTACACCAAGTTTCATGTCTCCCATTAGACCACTCCAGCGCCACCAACGGGTCAAAGTTGGACTTGTGTTTACACACGCAACTTTTGAACCGTATGACCCATTTTCAAAAATGAGGTACCATTGGATTCCCTGGTTCAAGCCGAGTTCAACGCACCCCATGGCGTCAATTTCCGGTTATATAGATTTTCCGCTACTTCCGGTTTTATCAAAAACCTTTGAAAGCCTACTCCTCCTACAATTTTTGTCATATCTTCTTCAAAGTTACCAGAGATGATCTTCAGACCAAGCGTCACAAAAGTTATCGAAAAGAATTTTGATCCTCACAACCGTTTGTCCGGTACAGCCAATCAAATTCATCAGAAAAGCCGCCAAACAGGATGTGAAGTCATGTCTCAGCAAATCTTTGAGATATCAACACGAAACTTGGTATATCGATGGAAGACACTACAACATGTTACCGTGTGCAAAGGCAACTTCATATCTCCAAAAATGATTGATATAAAGCAAATTGAACTTATCGCTAACGCTAAAATAATGCTTTACACATCAGCCAGTCAAAAACTGATACTCTGATTCAATCACAAGTTCATATGAAGACTCTTGAGAATGTTTATAACACAAATCTGTGAAAAAGTTGACTGTAAGATCAAAGGTCGATTTTTGGTGAATATTTGAAACATGCTTGCTTGGCTAATTTCTAGCCAAATTTCCAATGAATGTCTCCCCTCCTCCTGCCCGCGCGTGCTCCACATCCTCACACACTCAGCCTTAACTTACACACGCGCGGGCTTGGCAAGACGCACACGCAACATTTCAGGAGAGTGTGGGCTGACCAAGCCCCCACTCATTCCTTGGTTTCTAGCCAAGGCCTTGTGGATCTTGTAATCTTGGATCTCTTAACAAAAGCTGATCTTTTTAGTATTGCATTTCCGATTTTGTATGCAATGGTAAAAAGTTATACAAATCCTGAAACATTGATATATATATATGTATTTATATATATATAAATCTTTATTTCAGACGCCAAGTTCCACATAAAATAACAGACATAGAGCTATAAAAAAGAGAGTAAAACGAAAACATAAAACATAGATAATACAGTGCATAAAAAGTATGAAGACTTTTGTGCCAATGTAGTCTTAAGTTCCAAGTAATCGATAGCAGCTCTTTAGAGGGTTGACCAGGGCCTCTACTATTCAGTTCTCAGACTTGTCCAGTCGACACATGAAACCATACATCAGTTGTCTCAGGAGTGCCTTACAGGTTGGTACGTGCTTAGACAGAAACAACTGACCAGCACTATGCCACCTAGGCACATTAAGTAGCAATCTAAAAGCATCATTGAAACCATACATCAGTTGTCTCAGGATTGCCTTACAGGTTGGTACGTGCTTAGACACAAACAACTGACTAGCACTATGCCACCTTGGCACATTAAGTAGCAATCTAAAAGCATCATTGTAGGCTACTTTCAGTATCTGTATACTCCTTTACCTGTACATAGACCACAAATGAGCAGTGTACAATGGTGTTATGTAGGTTCTAAACAGGGAACATTTAACTGAATCTGAGCACATAGAAAACGTCCTTAATAACATACTGGCCTGAGAATATATTTGACAGCGCTGTTGATACATATCGTTGTCATCTGTCCAATCATCAGAAATGACATGGCAGATATTTTATTTCCTCACAAACACCAAGGGGACTGCCAGATAAATAAAAGGTAGGGAAGGTTAATTTCCTGTCCTGATTACTTCTGACTATCATTATGTGGCTTTTCTTTGCATTATATTTTATATCATGATCTAAGCCATACTGAGAGCACACCCATAGCATCTGTTGCAACAGGCTGAGTGGAACCAGATAATCTGCGTACATCAGATGATTGACAATAGATTCACCAACAAGACAGCCTGTATTTGTCTTATTCAGCTGGCTTGATAAGTCGTCCATATCCATATTAAACAAAAAGGAAAATCAAATTCCTCCTTGTCGAAATCCGTTACCAACATGGAAAGCAGCTGATACGACATTGTCCCATTTAACATGAAAAGTTTGATTGCCATACCAGAACACCAAAATCCTCACAAGAGGTTTAGGGACACCTCTCGCTATTAGCTTCATAAACAGTTTTTCATGACAAATTCGATCGAAAGCTTTGTAAGCATCAATAAAGCATAAAAATACAGATGAATTAAGACTTGTGTACCTGAGACAATCTCCTTCAGAGCATAGATACAGAGATCAGTACCATGTTTTCTTTTAAAACCAAACTGATTTTCTGCAGTCAGAATATACATTTCCAATTTCAATCAAATAATTCTCTCAAACACTTTAGACAAGATACTGGCCAATGCCATGGGTCGATAGTTGTCTATGCTGTTCAGTTTACCAGCCTTATCTTTAACAACAGGCACTAACAGTACTGACATAATAGAGTTCGGTAGAACACCATGAACCATAATTCCAGTGAGACACATGGCTAGAAATGGACTGAGTCTATAACTGGCATTTTTTAGATGCTCTGCAGAAATGGAATCCATACCACAAGCTTTGTTGTTGTCTAGCATGTGGATGGCATCATAAATATCTACTGATCTAACTATCAAGTCTGCAGAGATACCTTTATATTGATTATCAATTCTCACTGTGTTACTTTGAACACAATTAAATAGTTTACTGTAGTGCTCATGCCATAGATCAGCAATCTTCTCTGGACAACTAACCCCTTTGATATCAGAAGGGAGGGGAGTTCTGTTATTATTTATGATCTTGACCTCCTTCCAGAAGTCAGTAAGATTGTTATTCTGCATCTTTCTGGCCAGCGAGTCTGCTCTCATTGTGTTTTCATTTCTCTTAATGAAACGAGTGCATATTTAAATCTAGCATTTGTGAGGTTTTTGTTATCAAGCAGCACTCTCTGTCTGGGTCTGCCTGCCTCTGACCAGACTCTAAAGGCTTCTCTAGCAGCAGCATGTTGCTCAGACACAAACTCATTCCAGACAGGCCGTGCGTTAGGGACCTTACTCTTGTGATTAATAAAACCTTCACTGAAAGCATAAAGACATTTGACAATATCATCATACATGGCACAGAGCTTTTCAGCATGATGTTTATCCTTGCAGTTCATATCCGTGCACATTAGGGCATCCCTAGAAAATGCAACATCACTATGTAAGCTGTCAGTTAATAGAGAATATCTGTGCATAACCTCTTTGGTCAATTTTGACCAGTCCAGTTTTCTTGGGGGGCCAGCAACAAGGGTACACTCTCAACATTTAGCAGCATAGCAACTGGTATGTGATCAGTGGTGGCCAGCCCATAACACATCTCTATACTTTCCAGTGAGTCATGAGCATCGGCTGTGATTACAATATGGTCTAGCCAGGAGGTTGTGTGCCACGTTTCACTTATATAGGTAAAACTTGTATCAGGCAATAACGCTTGATATAATTAATTTAGTTTCATTACAGAACTGCTGCAGATGTTGTGCGAATAAACACTTATCTGACATGTCAGCATTAAAATCACCCATGACATAGACACAACATGAACTATTGTCCTCTTTGAAGGACTGAATAAAAGCTAACTTGTTCTGAAATTCATCCTCATGGTCATAGGATTCATATGGTGTGTACACATTTACAATAGTACATTTATTTTCATTGTGATTAAACTCCAACCCAATAGCCCAGTCAACGTTAAGCCACACCACCTTTACCGTTGGGTCATATTTTATGTTCCACAGTATAGCTACACCACCAGCTATCCTCCCACAAACCATTCTCATGCTGAGATCGGTAGTGGACTCTCCAGCACCATGAAAGTTCTTGTGTAGGGAGTTCAATTTGTCCAGATCTTGCTTGGCCATCCAGGTTTCTTGAAGGCAGACAATGTCACTCTCGTCCAGCAATGTGTCCACCACCAAACGTCTTGATCTATCAGCAGCAGTATGTCCTACTCGGAGGCCACAAGCGTTGTAGGATACAACCCGCATTAATGATCTACCACGGACCCATCAGGGCAGCTGGCCGGTGTGTCTGTCTCCCTGGTCTCTACATATAGGCCAACATTCATCCCAGCATCATGACTGAAGGGTAATTACCACACCACAACTGTCCCACCATTACCCATAGGTGGCGCTACATTCCACGCCCTAGAGCACAAAGGCTTTCTGGAATGGATAGGCTAACCAAGCCCCCTCCCTTCACTCCTTGGGTTGAAATAAAGGCCCTTGTGGATCTTGATGGTATTATATTTCAGATTTGGTATCCCATTGGTAATTCTGCAGCATAGATTTTTCTATACAGTTCCAATTTGTCAAGAATATACATTTTTCAATGGTTCGCAATGTTTGGAGGAATCCGCCATTACTGCTTGCAGTTATATTTAGGATTCCTCCGTCAGGAGGAAACCTATTGTTATTGTTAGTTTTATTATTATTATTATTCTTGTTCCATGGAAGTCAATGGCAGCCCCTAGAACACTTCGACAACTTTTTGTGAAATTTGGCACACTCATTAAGGACAGTTGATTCTATACCTACACCAAGTTTCATGTCTCCCATTAGACCACTCCAGCGCCACCAATGGGTCAAAGTTGGACTTGTGTTTACACACGCAACTTTTGAACCGTATGACCCATTTTCAAAAATGAGGTACCATTGGATTCCCTGGTTCAAGCCGAGTTCAACGCACCCCATGGCGTCAATTTCCGGTTATATAGATTTTCCGCTACTTCCGGTTTTATCAAAAACCTTTGAAAGCCTACTCCTCCTACAATTTTTGTCATATCTTCTTCAAAGTTACCAGAGATGATCTTCAGACCAAGCGTCACAAAAGTTATCGAAAAGAATTTTGATCCTCACAACCGTTTGTCCGGTACAGCCAATCAAATTCATCAGAAAAGCCGCCAAACAGGATGTGAAGTCCTGTCTCAGCAAATCTTTGAGATATCAACACGAAACTTGGTATATCGATGGAAGACACTACAACATGTTACCGTGTGCAAAGGCAACTTCATATCTCCAAAAATGATTGATATAAAGCAAATTGAACTTATCGCTAACGCTAAAATAATGCTTTACACATCAGCCAGTCAAAAACTGATACTCTGATTCAATCACAAGTTCATATGAAGACTCTTGAGAATGTTTATAACACAAATCTGTGAAAAAGTTGACTGTAAGATCAAAGGTCGATTTTTGGTGAATATTTGAAACATGCTTGCTTGGCTAATTTCTAGCCAAATTTCCAATGAATGTCTCCCCTCCTCCTGCCCGCGCGTGCTCCACATCCTCACACACTCAGCCTTAACTTACACACGCGCGGGCTTGGCAAGACGCACACGCAACATTTCAGGAGAGTGTGGGCTGACCAAGCCCCCACTCATTCCTTGGTTTCTAGCCAAGGCCTTGTGGATCTTGTAATCTTGGATCTCTTAACAAAAGCTGATCTTTTTAGTATTGCATTTCCGATTTTGTATGCAATGGTAAAAAGTTATACAAATCCTGAAACATTGATATATATATATGTATTTATATATATATAAATCTTTATTTCAGACGCCAAGTTCCACATAAAATAACAGACATAGAGCTATAAAAAAGAGAGTAAAACGAAAACATAAAACATAGATAATACAGTGCATAAAAAGTATGAAGACTTTTGTGCCAATGTAGTCTTAAGTTCCAAGTAATCGATAGCAGCTCTTTAGAGGGTTGACCAGGGCCTCTACTATTCAGTTCTCAGACTTGTTCAGTCGACACATGAAACCATACATCAGTTGTCTCAGGAGTGCCTTACAGGTTGGTACGTGCTTAGACAGAAACAACTGACCAGCACTATGCCACCTAGGCACATTAAGTAGCAATCTAAAAGCATCATTGAAACCATACATCAGTTGTCTCAGGATTGCCTTACAGGTTGGTACGTGCTTAGACACAAACAACTGACTAGCACTATGCCACCTTGGCACATTAAGTAGCAATCTAAAAGCATCATTGTAGGCTACTTTCAGTATCTGTATACTCCTTTACCTGTACATAGACCACAAATGAGCAGTGTACAATGGTGTTATGTAGGTTCTAAACAGGGAACATTTAACTGAATCTGAGCACATAGAAAACGTCCTTAATAACATACTGGCCTGAGAATATATTTGACAGCGCTGTTGATACATATCGTTGTCATCTGTCCAATCATCAGAAATGACATGGCAGATATTTTATTTCCTCACAAACACCAAGGGGACTGCCAGATAAATAAAAGGTAGGGAAGGTTAATTTCCTGTCCTGATTACTTCTGACTATCATTATGTGGCTTTTCTTTGCATTATATTTTATATCATGATCTAAGCCATACTGAGAGCACACCCATAGCATCTGTTGCAACAGGCTGAGTGGAACCAGATAATCTGCGTACATCAGATGATTGACAATAGATTCACCAACAAGACAGCCTGTATTTGTCTTATTCAGCTGGCTTGATAAGTCGTCCATATCCATATTAAACAAAAAGGGAAATCAAATTCCTCCTTGTCGAACTCCGTTACCAACATGGAAAGCAGCTGATACAACATTGTCCCATTTAACATGAAAAGTTTGATTTGCATACCAGAACACCAAAATCCTCACAAGAGGTTTAGGGAAACCTCTCGCTATTAGCTTCATAAACAGTTTTTCATGACAAATTCGATCGAAAGCTTTGTAAGCATCAATAAAGCATAAAAATACAGATGAATTAAGACTTGTGTACCTGAGACAATCTCCTTCAGAGCATAGATACAGAGATCAGTACCATGTTTTCTTTTAAAACCAAACTGATTTTCTGCAGTCAGAATATACATTTCCAATTTCAATCAAATAATTCTCTCAAACACTTTAGACAAGATACTGGCCAATGCAATGGGTCGATAGTTGTGTAGCCCGGGTGGTAAACATTTCTGTTGAAACAATCCTATTACATAAATATAAAAGTTTGAATACATAATACTTAAGTTCATAGTTTAATAAATAGACTTTAAGGTTTGAGAGTATGATTTTGATTTGATGAGAAATGCATATTGTTCATGTTTTACTGAATACAGCATTTGGAAATGTATATCTGTTGTTTAAAAAACGCATGTTAAAATGTACCGGTTACAAATATGAAGAGAGTAAGATGAATGTTTTGTGAATCTATGTTGTTGCTTTAATTTTGATTATGATGTTAAGCCAATCCGGTTTGAGGTCAAAGGGCAGGGTAACACGGGAAGTTGGGGTAGATGAGGTTGGAGTAGAAAAAGACAGAGCGAGCGGAGGAGTTGGAGGGAGAAGAAAATTGTAGCGTACGGTAAAATACCAAGAGTGAAGATTTTATATTATCATTAGTGGTGTTATGTTTATATTGTTGGGTGAATATCTCAACCAACAACAATAACCCAGAAAGAGGAGTTTGGCTGTTGGCGGTTTTGGATTAAGCACGGGCTTTGCCGCCAGACTAGCGACAGCGAGTGCCAGGTTGGAGCCGGTGGAGGTCGGGATTGTCGTCGTCCTCAGTCTTCTTCCTGAGTTGGTTCGTCTCGTAAATCCACGAGAGTATTTGGTCGGTCTCTCCTTCACCTGCTGCCGCCCTTCTGCCGCAGTGCGTGTGCTACCGCACTGCTGATCCGAGGTACCAGCTCCTTGTTATTTTGTGCCATCCTGGCGAAACAGCCATTTTGTTTACGGCTACAACGCACACGAGCTACACTCAGGCCTGCACCGTAGAACTGTACTGAATTAAGGTATTCGTGTAGTTAGCATTGCCGGCTAGTTTGTATTGTGTGTCCATGTGCATTACGATGTCATGTAAATGTTGAACCAATAACTGAAGAACTGATTTTTTGTCTGAAGTAAATCTTTCCTGTTTTTGTTTAACAGTTGGTTGTATTGTTTTTTTCATATGTTAAATTGGTTTAAGTTAGTAACAATTACTAACGAACTCAGGTTAGCCACCTCTCATTACAAATCCACCAAACTAGAGAGGCGCTACAGTTGTCTATGCTGTTCAGTTTACCAGCCTTATCTTTAACAACAGGCACTAACAGTACTGACATAATAGAGTTCGGTAGAACACCATGAACCATAATTCCAGTGAGACACATGGCTAGAAATGGACTGAGTCTATAACTGGCATTTTTTAGATGCTCTGCAGAAATGGAATCCATACCACAAGCTTTGTTGTTGTCTAGCATGTGGATGGCATCATAAATATCTACTGATCTAACTATCAAGTCTGCAGAGATACCTTTATATTGATTATCAATTCTCACTGTGTTACTTTGAACACAATTAAATAGTTTACTGTAGTGCTCATGCCATAGATCAGCAATCTTCTCTGGACAACTAACCCCTTTGATATCAGAAGGGAGGGGAGTTCTGTTATTATTTATGATCTTGACCTCCTTCCAGAAGTCAGTAAGATTGTTATTCTGCATCTTTCTGGCCAGCGAGTCTACTCTCATTGTGTTTTCATTTCTCTTAATGAAACGAGTGCATATTTAAATCTAGCATTTGTGAGGTTTTTGTTATCAAGCAGCACTCCCTGTCTGGGTCTGCCTGCCTCTGACCAGACTCTAAAGGCTTCTCTAGCAGCAGCATGTTGCTCAGACACAAACTCATTCCAGACAGGCCGTGCGTTAGGGACCTTACTCTTGTGATTAATAAAAGGTTCACTGGAAGCATAAAGACATTTGACAATATCATCATACATGGCACAGAGCTTTTCAGCATGATGTTTATCCTTGCAGTTCATATCCGTGCACATTAGGGCATCCCTAGAAAATGCAACATCACTATGTAAGCTGTCAGTTAATAGAGAATATCTGTGCCGAACCTCTTTGGTCAATTTTGACCAGTCCAGTTTTCTTGGGGGGCCAGCAACAAGGGTACAATCTCAACATTTAGCAGCATAGCAACTGGTATGTGATCAGTGGTGGCCAGCCCATAACACATCTCTATACTTTCCAGTGAGTCATGAGCATCGGCTGTGGTTACAATATGGTCTAGCCAGGAAGTTGTGTGCCACGTTTCACTTATATAGGTAAAACTTGTATCAGGCAATAACGCTTGATATAATTAATTTAGTTTCATTACAGAACTGCTGCAGATGTTGTGCGAATAAACGCTTATCTGACATTTCAGCATTAAAATCACCCATGACATAGACACAACATGAACTATTGTCCTCTATGAAGGACTGAATAAAAGCTAACCTGTTCTGAAATTCATCCTCATGGTCATAGGATTCATATGGTGTGTACACATTTACAATAGTAAATTTATTTTCATTGTGATTAAACTCCAACCCAATAGCCCAGTCAACGTTAAGCCACACCACCTTTACCGTTGGGTCATATTTTATGTTCCACAGTATAGCTACACCACCAGCTATCCTCCCACAAACCATTCTCATGCTGAGATTGGTAGTGGACTCTCCAGCACTATGAAACATCTTGTGTAGGGAGTTCAATTTGTCCAGATCTTGCTTGGCCATCCAGGTTTCTTGAAGGCAGACAATGTCACTCTCGTCCAGCAATGTGTCCACCACCAAACGTCTTGATCTATCAGCAGCAGTATGTCCTACTCGGAGGCCACGAGCGTTGTAGGATACAACCCGCATTAATGATCTACCACGGACCCATCAGGGCAGCTGGCCGGTGTGTCTGTCTCCCTGGTCTCTACATATAGGCCTACATTCATCCCAGCATCATGACTGAGCTGAAGCTCGGTACCCTGAGAGTGGGGGGTATGCTCTGGTCGAGCTTTTTTGAAAGTATAGACCAAGGGTAATTACCACACCACAACTGTCCCACCATTACCCATAGGTGGCGCTACATTCCACGCCCTAAAGCACAAAGGCTTTCTGGAATGGATAGGCTAACCAAGCCCCCTCCCTTCACTCCTTGGGTTGAAATAAAGGCCCTTGTGGATCTTGATGGTATTATATTTCAGATTTGGTATCCCATTGGTAATTCTGCAGCATAGATTTTTCTATACAGTTCCAATTTGTCAAGAATATACATTTTTCAATGGTTCGCAATGTTTGGAGGAATCCGCCATTACTGCTTGCAGTTATATTTATTATTATTCTTGTTCCATGGAAGTCAATGGCAGCCCCTAGAACACTTCGACAACTTTTTGTGAAATTTGGCACACTCATTAAGGACAGTTGATTCTATACCTACACCAAGTTTCATGTCTCCCATTAGACCACTCCAGCGCCACCAACGGGTCAAAGTTGGACTTGTGTTTACACACGCAACTTTTGAACCGTATGACCCATTTTCAAAAATGAGGTACCATTGGATTCCCTGGTTCAAGCCGAGTTCAACGCACCCCATGGCGTCAATTTCCGGTTATATAGATTTTCCGCTACTTCCGGTTTTATCAAAAACCTTTGAAAGCCTACTCCTCCTACAATTTTTGTCATATCTTCTTCAAAGTTACCAGACATGATCTTCAGACCAAGCCTCACAAAAGTTATCGAAAAGAATTTTGATCCTCACAACCGTTTGTCCGGTACAGCCAATCAAATTCATCAGAAAAGCCGCCAAACAGGATGTGAAGTCATGTCTCAGCAAATCTTTGAGATATCAACACGAAACTTGGTATATCGATGGAAGACACTACAACATGTTACCGTGTGCAAAGGCAACTTCATATCTCCAAAAATGATTGATATAAAGCAAATTGAACTTATCGCTAACGCTAAAATAATGCTTTACACATCAGCCAGTCAAAAACTGATACTCTGATTCAATCACAAGTTCATATGAAGACTCTTGAGAATGTTTATAACACAAATCTGTGAAAAAGTTGACTGTAAGATCAAATGTCTATTTTTGGTGAATATTTGAAACATGCTTGCTTGGCTAATTTCTAGCCAAATTTCTAATGAATGTCTCCCCTCCTCCTGCCCGCGCGTGCTCCACATCCTCACACACTCAGCCTTAACTTACACACGCGCGGGCTTGGCAAGACGCACACGCAACATTTCAGGAGAGTGTGGGCTGACCAAGCCCCCACTCATTCCTTGGTTTCTAGCCAAGGCCTTGTGGATCTTGTAATCTTGGATCTCTTAACAAAAGCTGATCTTTTTAGTATTGCATTTCCGATTTTGTATGCAATGGTAAAAAGTTATACAAATCCTGAAACATTGATATATATATATGTATTTATATATATATAAATCTTTATTTCAGACGCCAAGTTCCACATAAAATAACAGACATAGAGCTATAAAAAAGAGAGTAAAACGAAAACATAAAACATAGATAATACAGTGCATAAAAAGTATGAAGACTTTTGTGCCAATGTAGTCTTAAGTTCCAAGTAATCGATAGCAGCTCTTTAGAGGGTTGACCAGGGCCTCTACTATTCAGTTCTCAGACTTGTCCAGTCGACACATGAAACCATACATCAGTTGTCTCAGGAGTGCCTTACAGGTTGGTACGTGCTTAGACAGAAACAACTGACCAGCACTATGCCACCTAGGCACATTAAGTAGCAATCTAAAAGCATCATTGAAACCATACATAAGTTGTCTCAGGATTGCCTTACAGGTTGGTACGTGCTTAGACACAAACAACTGACTAGCACTATGCCACCTTGGCACATTAAGTAGCAATCTAAAAGCATCATTGTAGGCTACTTTCAGTAAAACCAAACTGATTTTCTGCAGTCAGAATATACATTTCCAATTTCAATCAAATAATTCTCTCAAACACTTTAGACAAGATACTGGCCAATGCAATGGGTCGATAGCTGTCTATGCTGTTTAGTTTACCAGCCTTATCTTTAACAACAGGCACTAACAGTATTGACATAATAGAGTTCGGTAGAACACCATGAACCATAATTCCAGTGAGACACATGGCTAGAAATGGACTGAGTCTATAACTGGCATTTTTTAGATGCTCTGCAGAAATGCAATCCATACCACAAGCTTTGTTGTTGTCTAGCATGTGGATGGCATCATAAATATCTACTGATCTAACTATCAAGTCTGCAGAGATACCTTTATATTCATTATCAATTCTCACTGTGTTACTTTGAACACATTTAAATAGTTTACTGTAGTGCTCATGCCATAGATCAGCAATCTTCTCTGGACAACTAACCCCTTTGATATCAGAAGGGAGGGGAGTTCTGTTATTATTTATGATCTTGACCTCCTTCCAGAAGTCAGTAAGATTGTTATTCTGCATCTTTCTGGCCAGCGAGTCTGCTCTCATTGTGTTTTCATTTCTCTTAAAGGGGCAATTGACTGCAAAACCGATTTTACCTTGTCATTGTTGAAAAACAACAGTTCGGAGGGTAAACTGAACATACCGTGAATATCAAAGTCCATTGACACCTCTTTCCTATTCAAATCTCAAAAAGAAAAAAATTGGCTGTAAAACGCTAGCTTTTCAAAAAAGCCACCGGTCCTACGTAGGACCGGTGATCGCCCTCTTATTGGCTCTGGTCTGTATCTTTGTCACGCCCCAGAATTTACATACAGACCAGTCTGAGGTAGCGTCTATCTCTGATACTAGTTTAGCTGCGCGCTGCTCTGTGTGGGCTACTTATAAGGAATTACAAAGAAGAACGTTTTGAATTATAACAAGGATATTGAAAATGGACCACGGTCGTAAATGCTGTGTTCCAGGCTGTACAGGGAAGGCTAACACTCAGTCTTCCCAAGGAGCCAAACATTCAACAGGCATGGCTGCTGTTGTCTATGAGAAGATCCCGGCGAAGTCGACACTCAATCATTCATTTGCTCTGAACATTTCACCCAAGACAGTTTTGACAACCTTGGACAATTTCAAGCAGGATATGCTAGGAAGCTGAACCTGGAAAGAGGTGCTGTTCCAACCGTATGCTCATTGCAACCGCAAGCTATAAGGACAGTATGATGTTGTGCTAACAGTTATTAGCAATGCTAACGTTTCCTGTATATAGCATACCAGGTAGAATGCTAAATACGTTTCTACACACATCAAATGACTCTAACTAGACTAGCTGTAGTCGGTATTAGAAGGGAAGCTTCCGAAAAATAGCCAGAAAACGAACTGCAGTCTGGCTTATTGCTAACGCCTGTCCAGATAATCTATTTGAAAGAACTGGAGAAAGGCAGGTTATAGATACAGGATACGTTAGCATTGCTAGTAACTGTTACTAGTAACACCTAGACTGTAGGCATGTAAACAAGTTTAGCTTGCTAGTTAATGCAAGAGCATAGGTAGAATGTGTGATCATTTAGCCTAGTTTATTGGCAATGGGGCTAACGTTGATTCATGTTCCTGACTGTGTTTCATTCAAATAAATAACCTGTGTAATGAAAATCTACAATTCACGATGCATGTTTGTCCAGATCTTTGTCATGTTATTTTACAGCAAGATATCTAGAGCTAGCCTAGCTAGCTAACTGAAGCCGAGTAGAATCACGATATGGTTTGGTTGCTAAGCTGTAGCCTAACGTTCTACCCACCTAAGTCAATCCAGTTTGCTTTAACAACAGCAGTGGAAACAAGTAATGTTATCATTTCAAATGATATATAGTCAATCTGTTGAAAACAGTGTTGTGTAGACACAATAGATTTATTTGCGCGTTTTTATTTCAAGTCTCCAACTTTGGTGTTTCAGCGAGTGCTGCTGTTGGCCGTGTTGCGTTTTTGCTCCCAGCTTCACTCGTTGATAACCAACCAATCAGCGCGCAGCTTATCTAAATATTAATGAGCATACCATAAAAGGAGAAAAGCTAGTGTTTTTTCCCGGGAACATTTCAGAGGATCTGTCAGAGGGCATAGAACAGCACCCGGGCCATTTTCAACCCAACCTATGTTACATACCCTATTCGGAGACCTTAAGGAACAGTGTGAAATACCCAAAAAACCCAGTCAATTGCCCCTTTAATGAAACGAGTGCATATTTAAATCTAGCATTTGTGAGGTTTTTGTTATCAAGCAGCAATCCCTGTCTGGGTCTGCCTGCCTCTGACCAGACTCTAAAGGCTTCTCTAGCAGCATCATGTTGCTCAGACACAAACTCATTCCAGACAGGCCGTGCGTTAGGGACCTTACTCTTGTGATTAATAAAAGGTTCACGGGAAGCATAAAGACATTTGACAATATCATCATACATGGCACAGAGCTTTTCAGCATGATGTTTATCCTTGCAGTTCATATCCGTGCACATTAGGGCATCCCTAGAAAATGCAACATCACTATGTAAGCTGTCAGTTAATAGAGAATATCTGTGCATAACCTCTTTGGTCAATTTTGACCAGTCCAGTTTTCTTGGGGGGCCAGCAACAAGGGTACACTCTCAACATTTAGCAGCATAGCAACTGGTATGTGATCAGTGGTGGCCAGCCCATAACACATCTCTATACTTTCCAGTGAGTCATGAGCATCGGCTGTGGTTACAATATGGTCTAGCCAGGAAGTTGTGTGCCACGTTTCACTTATATAGGTAAAATTTGTATCAGGCAATAACGCTTGATATAACTAATTTAGTTTCATTACAGAACTGCTGCAGATGTTGTAAGAATAAACGCTTATCTGACATGTCAGCATTAAAATCACCCATGACATAGACACTACATGAACTATTGTCCTCTATGAAGGACTGAATAAAAGCTAACCTGTTCTGAAATTCATCCTCATGGTCATAGGATTCATATTGTGTGTACACATTTACAATAGTACATTTATTTTCATTGTGATTAAACTCCAACCCAATAGCCCAGTCAACGTTAAGCCAAACCACCTTTACCGTTGGGTCATATTTTATGTTCCACAGTATAGCTACACCACCAGCTATCCTCCCACAAACCATTCTCATGCTGAGATCGGTAGTGGACTCTCCAGCACCATGAAACATCTTGTGTAGGGAGTTCAATTTGTCCAGATCTTGCTTGGCCATCCAGGTTTCTTGAAAGCAGACAATGTCACTCTCGTCCAGCAATGTGTCCACCACCAAACGTCTTGATCTATCAGCAGCAGTATGTCCTACTCGGAGGCCACGAGCGTTGTAGGATACAACCCGCATTAATGATCTACCACGGACCCATCAGGGCAGCTGGCCAGTGTGTCTGTCTCCCTGGTCTCTACATATTGGCCTACATTCATCCCAGCATCATGACTGAGCTGAAGCTCGGTACCCTGAGAGCGGGGGGTGTGCTCTGGTCGAGCTTTTTTGAAAGTATAGACCAAGGGTAATTACCACACCACAACTATCCCACCATTATCCATAGGTGGCGCTACATTCCACGCCCTAAAGCACAAAGGCTTTCTGGAATGGATAGGCTAACCAAGCCCCCTCCCTTCACTCCTTGGGTTGAAATAAAGGCCCTTGTGGATCTTGATGGTATTATATTTCAGATTTGGTATCCCATTGGTAATTCTGCAGCATAGATTTTTCTATACAATTCCAATTTGTCAAGAATATACATTTTTCAATGGTTTGCAATGTTTGGAGGAATCCGCCATTACTGCTTGCAGTTATATTTATTAGGATTCCTCCGTCAGGAGGAAACCTATTGTTATTGTTAGTTTTATTAGGATTCCTCCGTCAGGAGGAAACCTATTGTTATTGTTAGTTTTATTATTATTATTATTCTTGTTCCATGGAAGTCAATGGCAGCCCCTAGAACCCTTCGACAACTTTTTGTGAAATTTGGCACACTCATTAAGGACAGTTGATTCTATACCTACACCAAGTTTCATGTCTCCCATTAGACCACTCCAGCGCCACCAACGGGTCAAAGTTGGACTTGTGTTTACACACGCAACTTTTGAACCGTATGACCCATTTTCAAAAATGAGGTACCATTGGATTCCCTGGTTCAAGCCGAGTTCAACGCACCCCATGGCGTCAATTTCCGGTTATATAGATTTTCCGCTACTTCCGGTTTTATCAAAAACCTTTGAAAGCCTACTCCTCCTACAATTTTTGTCATATCTTCTTCAAAGTTACCAGAGATGATCTTCAGACCAAGCGTCACAAAAGTTATCGAAAAGAATTTTGATCCTCACAACCGTTTGTCCGGTACAGCCAATCAAATTCATCAGAAAAGCCGCCAAACAGGATGTGAAGTCATGTCTCAGCAAATCTTTGAGATATCAACACGAAACTTGGTATATCGATGGAAGACACTACAACATGTTACCGTGTGCAAAGGCAACTTCATATCTCCAAAAATGATTGATATAAAGCAAATTGAACTTATCGCTAACGCTAAAATAATGCTTTACACATCAGCCAGTCAAAAACTGATACTCTGATTCAATCACAAGTTCATATGAAGACTCTTGAGAATGTTTATAACACAAATCTGTGAAAAAGTTGACTGTAAGATCAAAGGTCGATTTTTGGTGAATATTTGAAACATGCTTGCTTGGCTAATTTCTAGCCAAATTTCCAATGAATGTCTCCCCTCCTCCTGCCCGCGCGTGCTCCACATCCTCACACACTCAGCCTTAACTTACACACGCGCGGGCTTGGCAAGACGCACACGCAACATTTCAGGAGAGTGTGGGCTGACCAAGCCCCCACTCATTCCTTGGTTTCTAGCCAAGGCCTTGTGGATCTTGTAATCTTGGATCTCTTAACAAAAGCTGATCTTTATAGTATTGCATTTCCGATTTTGTATGCAATGGTAAAAAGTTATACAAATCCTGAAACATTGATATATATATATGTATTTATATATATATAAATCTTTATTTCAGACGCCAAGTTCCACATAAAATAACAGACAGAGCTATAAAAAAGAGAGTAAAACGAAAACATAAAACATAGATAATACAGTGCATAAAAAGTATGAAGACTTTTGTGCCAATGTAGTCTTAAGTTCCAAGTAATCGATAGCAGCTCTTTAGAGGGTTGACCAGGGCCTCTACTATTCAGTTCTCAGACTTGTCCAGTCGACACATGAAACCATACATCAGTTGTCTCAGGAGTGCCTTACAGGTTGGTACGTGCTTAGACAGAAACAACTGACCAGCACTATGCCACCTAGGCACATTAAGTAGCAATCTAAAAGCATCATTGAAACCATACATCAGTTGTCTCAGGATTGCCTTACAGGTTGGTACGTGCTTAGACACAAACAACTGACTAGCACTATGCCACCTTGGCACATTAAGTAGCAATCTAAAAGCATCATTGTAGGCTACTTTCAGTATCTGTATACTCCTTTACCTGTACATAGACCACAAATGAGCAGTGTACAATGGTGTTATGTAGGTTCTAAACAGGGAACATTTAACTGAATCTGAGCACATAGAAAACGTCCTTAATAACATACTGGCCTGAGAATATATTTGACAGCGCTGTTGATACATATCGTTGTCATCTGTCCAATCATCAGAAATGACATGGCAGATATTTTATTTCCTCACAAACACCAAGGGGACTGCCAGATAAATAAAAGGTAGGGAAGGTTAATTTCCTGTCCTGATTACTTCTGACTATCATTATGTGGCTTTTCTTTGCATTATATTTTATATCATGATCTAAGCCATACTGAGAGCACACCCATAGCATCTGTTGCAACAGGCTGAGTGGAACCAGATAATCTGCGTACATCAGATGATTGACAATAGATTCACCAACAAGACAGCCTGTATTTGTCTTATTCAGCTGGCTTGATAAGTCGTCCATATCCATATTAAACAAAAAGGGAAATCAAATTCCTCCTTGTCGAAATCCGTTACCAACATGGAAAGCAGCTGATACGACATTGTCCCATTTAACATGAAAAGTTTGATTGGCATACCAGAACACCAAAATCCTCACAAGAGGTTTAGGGACACCTCTCGCTATTAGCTTCATAAACAGTTTTTCATGACAAATTCGATCGAAAGCTTTGTAAGCATCAATAAAGCATAAAAATACAGATGAATTAAGACTTGTGTACCTGAGACAATCTCCTTCAGAGCATAGATACAGAGATCAGTACCATGTTTTCTTTTAAAACCAAACTGATTTTCTGCAGTCAGAATATACATTTCCAATTTCAATCAAATAATTCTCTCAAACACTTTAGACAAGATACTGGCCAATGCCATGGGTCGATAGTTGTCTATGCTGTTCAGTTTACCAGCCTTATCTTTAACAACAGGCACTAACAGTACTGACATAATAGAGTTCGGTAGAACACCATGAACCATAATTCCAGTGAGACACATGGCTAGAAATGGACTGAGTCTATAACTGGCATTTTTTAGATGCTCTGCAGAAATGGAATCCATACCACAAGCTTTGTTGTTGTCTAGCATGTGGATGGCATCATAAATATCTACTGATCTAACTATCAAGTCTGCAGAGATACCTTTATATTGATTATCAATTCTCACTGTGTTACTTTGAACACAATTAAATAGTTTACTGTAGTGCTCATGCCATAGATCAGCAATCTTCTCTGGACAACTAACCCCTTTGATATCAGAAGGGAGGGGAGTTCTGTTATTATTTATGATCTTGACCTCCTTCCAGAAGTCAGTAAGATTGTTATTCTGCATCTTTCTGGCCAGCGAGTCTGCTCTCATTGTGTTTTCATTTCTCTTAATGAAACGAGTGCATATTTAAATCTAGCATTTGTGAGGTTTTTGTTATCAAGCAGCACTCTCTGTCTGGGTCTGCCTGCCTCTGACCAGACTCTAAAGGCTTCTCTAGCAGCAGCATGTTGCTCAGACACAAACTCATTCCAGACAGGCCGTGCGTTAGGGACCTTACTCTTGTGATTAATAAAACCTTCACTGAAAGCATAAAGACATTTGACAATATCATCATACATGGCACAGAGCTTTTCAGCATGATGTTTATCCTTGCAGTTCATATCCGTGCACATTAGGGCATCCCTAGAAAATGCAACATCACTATGTAAGCTGTCAGTTAATAGAGAATATCTGTGCATAACCTCTTTGGTCAATTTTGACCAGTCCAGTTTTCTTGGGGGGCCAGCAACAAGGGTACACTCTCAACATTTAGCAGCATAGCAACTGGTATGTGATCAGTGGTGGCCAGCCCATAACACATCTCTATACTTTCCAGTGAGTCATGAGCATCGGCTGTGGTTACAATATGGTCTAGCCAGGAGGTTGTGTGCCACGTTTCACTTATATAGGTAAAACTTGTATCAGGCAATAACGCTTGATATAATTAATTTAGTTTCATTACAGAACTGCTGCAGATGTTGTGCGAATAAACACTTATCTGACATGTCAGCATTAAAATCACCCATGACATAGACACAACATGAACTATTGTCCTCTTTGAAGGACTGAATAAAAGCTAACTTGTTCTGAAATTCATCCTCATGGTCATAGGATTCATATGGTGTGTACACATTTACAATAGTACATTTATTTTCATTGTGATTAAACTCCAACCCAATAGCCCAGTCAACGTTAAGCCACACCACCTTTACCGTTGGGTCATATTTTATGTTCCACAGTATAGCTACACCACCAGCTATCCTCCCACAAACCATTCTCATGCTGAGATCGGTAGTGGACTCTCCAGCACCATGAAAGTTCTTGTGTAGGGAGTTCAATTTGTCCAGATCTTGCTTGGCCATCCAGGTTTCTTGAAGGCAGACAATGTCACTCTCGTCCAGCAATGTGTCCACCACCAAACGTCTTGATCTATCAGCAGCAGTATGTCCTACTCGGAGGCCACAAGCGTTGTAGGATACAACCCGCATTAATGATCTACCACGGACCCATCAGGGCAGCTGGCCGGTGTGTCTGTCTCCCTGGTCTCTACATATAGGCCAACATTCATCCCAGCATCATGACTGAAGGGTAATTACCACACCACAACTGTCCCACCATTACCCATAGGTGGCGCTACATTCCACGCCCTAGAGCACAAAGGCTTTCTGGAATGGATAGGCTAACCAAGCCCCCTCCCTTCACTCCTTGGGTTGAAATAAAGGCCCTTGTGGATCTTGATGGTATTATATTTCAGATTTGGTATCCCATTGGTAATTCTGCAGCATAGATTTTTCTATACAGTTCCAATTTGTCAAGAATATACATTTTTCAATGGTTCGCAATGTTTGGAGGAATCCGCCATTACTGCTTGCAGTTATATTTATTATTATTATTCTTGTTCCATGGAAGTCAATGGCAGCCCCTAGAACCCTTCGACAACTTTTTGTGAAATTTGGCACACTCATTAAGGACAGTTGATTCTATACCTACACCAAGTTTCATGTCTCCCATTAGACCACTCCAGCGCCACCAACGGGTCAAAGTTGGACTTGTGTTTACACACGCAACTTTTGAACCGTATGACCCATTTTCAAAAATGAGGTACCTTTGGATTCCCTGGATCAAGCCGAGTTCAATGCACACCATGGCGTCAATTTCCGGTTATATAGATTTTCCGCTATTTCCGGTTTTATCAAAAACCTTTGAAAGCCTACTCCTCCTACAGTTTTTGTCATATCTTTTTCAAAGTTACCAGAGATGATCTTCAGACCAAGCCTCACAAAAGTTATCGAAAAGAATTTTGATCCTCACAACCGTTTGTCCGTTACAGCCAATCAAATTCATCAGAAAAGCCGCCAAACAGGATGTGAAGTCATGTCTCAGCAAATCTTTGAGATATCAACACGAAACTTGGTATATCGATGGAAGACACTACAACATGTTACCGTGTGCAAAGGCAACTTCATATCTCCAAAAATGATTGATATAAAGCAAATTGAACTTATCGCTAACGCTAAAATAATGCTTTACACATCAGCCAGTCAAAAACTGATACTCTGTTCCACATAAAATAACAGACAGAGCTATAAAAAAGAGAGTAAAACGAAAACATAAAACATAGATAATACAGTGCATAAAAAGTATGAAGACTTTTGTGCCAATGTAGTCTTAAGTTCCAAGTAATCGATAGCAGCTCTTTAGAGGGTTGACCAGGGCCTCTACTATTCAGTTCTCAGACTTGTCCAGTCGACACATGAAACCATACATCAGTTGTCTCAGGAGTGCCTTACAGGTTGGTACGTGCTTAGACAGAAACAACTGACCAGCACTATGCCACCTAGGCACATTAAGTAGCAATCTAAAAGCATCATTGAAACCATACATCAGTTGTCTCAGGATTGCCTTACAGGTTGGTACGTGCTTAGACACAAACAACTGACTAGCACTATGCCACCTTGGCACATTAAGTAGCAATCTAAAAGCATCATTGTAGGCTACTTTCAGTATCTGTATACTCCTTTACCTGTACATAGACCACAAATGAGCAGTGTACAATGGTGTTATGTAGGTTCTAAACAGGGAACATTTAACTGAATCTGAGCACATAGAAAACGTCCTTAATAACATACTGGCCTGAGAATATATTTGACAGCGCTGTTGATACATATCGTTGTCATCTGTCCAATCATCAGAAATGACATGGCAGATATTTTATTTCCTCACAAACACCAAGGGGACTGCCAGATAAATAAAAGGTAGGGAAGGTTAATTTCCTGTCCTGATTACTTCTGACTATCATTATGTGGCTTTTCTTTGCATTATATTTTATATCATGATCTAAGCCATACTGAGAGCACACCCATAGCATCTGTTGCAACAGGCTGAGTGGAACCAGATAATCTGCGTACATCAGATGATTGACAATAGATTCACCAACAAGACAGCCTGTATTTGTCTTATTCAGCTGGCTTGATAAGTCGTCCATATCCATATTAAACAAAAAGGGAAATCAAATTCCTCCTTGTCGAACTCCGTTACCAACATGGAAAGCAGCTGATACAACATTGTCCCATTTAACATGAAAAGTTTGATTGGCATACCAGAACACCAAAATCCTCACAAGAGGTTTAGGGAAACCTCTCGCTATTAGCTTCATAAACAGTTTTTCATGACAAATTTGATCGAAAGCTTTGTAAGCATCAATAAAGCATAAAAATACAGATGAATTAAGACTTGTGTACCTGAGACAATCTCCTTCAGAGCATAGATACAGAGATCAGTACCATGTTTTCTTTTAAAACCAAACTGATTTTCTGCAGTCAGAATATACATTTCCAATTTCAATCAAATAATTCTCTCAAACACTTTAGACAAGATACTGGCCAATGCAATGGGTCGATAGTTGTGTAGCCCGGGTGGTAAACATTTCTGTTGAAACAATCCTATTACATAAATATAAAAGTTTGAATACATAATACTTAAGTTCATAGTTTAATAAATAGACTTTAAGGTTTGAGAGTATGATTTTGATTTGATGAGAAATGCATATTGTTCATGTTTTACTGAATACAGCATTTGGAAATGTATATCTGTTGTTTAAAAAACGCATGTTAAAATGTACCGGTTACAAATATGAAGAGAGTAAGATGAATGTTTTGTGAATCTATGTTGTTGCTTTAATTTTGATTATGATGTTAAGCCAATCCGGTTTGAGGTCAAAGGGCAGGGTAACACGGGAAGTTGGGGTAGATGAGGTTGGAGTAGAAAAAGACAGAGCGAGCGGAGGAGTTGGAGGGAGAAGAAAATTGTAGCGTACGGTAAAATACCAAGAGTGAAGATTTTATATTATCATTAGTGGTGTTATGTTTATATTGTTGGGTGAATATCTCAACCAACAACAATAACCCAGAAAGAGGAGTTTGGCTGTTGGCGGTTTTGGATTAAGCACGGGCTTTGCCGCCAGACTAGCGACAGCGAGTGCCAGGTTGGAGCCGGTGGAGGTCGGGATTGTCGTCGTCCTCAGTCTTCTTCCTGAGTTGGTTCGTCTCGTAAATCCACGAGAGTATTTGGTCGGTCTCTCCTTCACCTGCTGCCGCCCTTCTGCCGCAGTGCGTGTGCTACCGCACTGCTGATCCGAGGTACCAGCTCCTTGTTATTTTGTGCCATCCTGGCGAAACAGCCATTTTGTTTACGGCTACAACGCACACGAGCTACACTCAGGCCTGCACCGTAGAACTGTACTGAATTAAGGTATTCGTGTAGTTAGCATTGCCGGCTAGTTTGTATTGTGTGTCCATGTGCATTACGATGTCATGTAAATGTTGAACCAATAACTGAAGAACTGATTTTTTGTCTGAAGTAAATCTTTCCTGTTTTTGTTTAACAGTTGGTTGTATTGTTTTTTTCATATGTTAAATTGGTTTAAGTTAGTAACAATTACTAACGAACTCAGGTTAGCCACCTTCCAGACAGGGCTGGACTGGGACAAGAAATCAGCCCTGGCATTTTTGGCCATGGCAGCCCACCAAGATTATTTATACGATATGCGGAGGCACACAACATACCAGAGGATATATGCGCATATTGTGCTGTTTCAACAATTAAAATAAAGCGCAGTAGCCTACATGGATGAGAGTAACCATGTTGAAAAATGCATACACTCTTTCACTATACTTACAGAGACTTTCATCTTTGGAGAGATGGCTACAATGCCACAATACCCATCTTGAAGTGAAAGTGGTTGTCAAAGAAACATTGCTAGAGATGTCTTTTCAGTGTTTAATGAAAATACTGTTTATACAAACGTGTACATTGTTTATAAAAATAGAAATTAAACAATTAGGTACGATCATAATTTTAATCTTTTATATAATAGCCCAAAATAACCTTTTGTTCTTTCAATGGCCACATGTAAAAACAGGAGTGGAGATTAAAAAAACTATTAGATCCTCGTGATTAGACGCTTACAAAATGTTTACACTCAAAAAAACAAGGCAGATTACAGGACTTTGAAGAAGAGAGGGTTCTGCATTTGTATTTGGGCACAATGGAGGTTTTGCAGCTAGGTCAAATCTCCTCTGAAATGACTAATGCTTATAATATGTACAGTTTGAACCGTCTCACAGTCAGCAAAAAATGCAAGAACAGAGAACAACAACAACAGGAAGTATACACAATATATGTATTATCTTATTTACACTAACTAGAACACACCAAATTATAACACAGTAAGTCAAAGTGGCACCCTAAAGTATGAGAGAGAGAGAGAGAGAGAGAGAGAGAGAGAGAGAGAGAGAGAGAGAGAGAGAGAGAGAGAGAGAGAGAGAGAGAGAGAGATCATTTAAGGTATAGTTTAAATAATCTTTAGGTGAACAGAGAGATAATAGCTCATTTTGTACTTACATATGCTGAGACAAAAGGCTGCATGGACCTTGGTGCTCTGAGGGAGACAGAAAGGAGCAGTCAGATATGATAGATTCATCTGATACTGTCTCTTCTATAATCAAAATAAGAGCTATTTAGTAAACTCACAATGAAACAAAAAGAACACACGTGAACTCCACATCAGGGGAAGGCAATCCTTCACTCCAAAAATTACCTAAGGGGAGAGAAAGAGAGGCCAGGTGGGTCAAGAGAACAGTGAAAATTTGAATGTTTCAAAAAATTTACATTGATAGTATTGGTGTCTTTAAAGTAATACAATAATGGATAGTTGCATTCATTACAGTCACTCTGTAAAAGTAGTAGGCTTTATGACCATCCAGGTGGATGCCAGCAAGAACACAAAACAACAGTATTGTAAACTTACAAATTTGAAGAATGCCTGTGAAGTCCACACCAATGAAATGCACATCCCTGGAACACCCCTGGGGGACAGGGCAGCCTTAAAAAAAAGAGTTTGACAGACACAAAAAGTGAGTGATACAAACCAATTGCATTATAGCAGGACAGGACTGATGACTAAAAAAATAAATAGAGCTAGACAACAGTCTGATATACATACTGGTTGAGAAAATGTTGAATGGCCCTCCAATAGTCCACAAGAACAAATATGTAGCAAGGCAATGAAATTGGATGAGCAGGAACTTGAGCAACTGAAAACAGCAAGGGCACCCTGAGAGAGGAGGAGAGCAGAGAGCAAAGCAATAACAACATTATTTTCTGTCAACATTTTTTATTAAATCCACTAATTTAACACAAATGTATTTATTTATCATAAATCTCACCTTATAAAAGCAGTTTCTTCATTGATTCGCTCTTCTCTGCAACTCTGTCAATCACTGTGTCAGTTTCAAGGGACACAAGGACATCCTTTTCAATGGCCATCAACATGAAGGCTTCCAGTTTGCTGGCAGACAGGCAACTCCTCAGTCGGTTTTTGATGTAGCGAAGGGTGGAAAATGACCGCTCACAGGCTACCTGAGTTATTGACAGGGTTAGCAGAAACTTGTATGCCAACCCAAGTAGCGGATATGCGTGAGTCAGCATGTTAAACCTGAGAAGGATTTTGTAGCAGCACAGGGGGCACTCTTTGCAAGACACACAGGTTTTGCTTATTATTTCCATCTCTTCTTGGCCATCTGATTCCTCTTCAACTGCTTTAGTTGCGTAGTTATCCAATTGTGATTGTACCAGCCTGTCCCATTGCTGTGCCAAGTTTCTGAGTTCAATCTGTAGATCTGTCACAGTTGCCCTGCTGTCATACACAACTAGACACTTGCTGAGTTCTTGAAGTGCAGATACAGGGAGTGCACCGCCACTGGTCTGGATGAGGGGGAAGTTTTTGGGATGTAGGAGGGATAAATCTGCATACAGAGTGCCATGAGTGAGGAATCTGTGGTGCATGGCCTCAACAGCTGTATCCAGGATCTGGTGGTGAACATTGACCTCATAGGCCTTCTCTGAATCACTGAGGCTTTCATCCTGGGCCATCTCTCCTGGCAAGACTTTCTTCTTCTTTAGCCTTTTCTGAGGTAGTGCTGCCTCCACTTCCAAATCTAGATCATCCTGCTCCTCTAGCTTTTCATTTGCCCAATGGACAAAACAGTCAGCTGCATCTTTGACGGCCGGGAAATCTCTTGCTATCTTTGTAAGTGAATCGTGTGTTGTGGTGACCATCCTATGTGCAGAGAGGATGTCCATTCCTCCGGTCTGTAGGTATTTTGACAGTGGTGAGGTGAACTCAAATACCCGGAGGAATAACTGAGCTGTGAGCACAGTTTCGTATCGAAGTAAGCCGTCTCTGTATCCTCTGGCTTTGTTTCTTGCATTTGATGCAAGTGACTTCAGCTTCATTATGGCAGAAAGTGTGGACACCACTTCAACAAAAAGGCCGCCATCAGGTCTGCCAAAGTTTCCAAAAACTTTCCTCAGGGCATGATGTTTAGCCCACCATCTCGTCTCTCCAATTGTTGAGATGCGTTTGTGCCTCTTGTCCTGGCTCTCGGTCTCCCACACACTCACTCTTGTGTATGAGTCCCTGATGAATACGGCAATGTCGTTCAGCAGGTCAAATAGTGATCCACTTTCAATGACGCTATGGGTGGTATCGGACAATACAAGGTTCAAGACATGTGCATAGCACCACACATGCTGATGGGTGGGGTTTTTGGATGCCATTAATGCAGAGAAACCTCTGTATTGACCCTGCATATTAGAGGCTCCATCTGTGGCGTTTCCAATGCACAGGCCTATGTCCAATTGCAGACTCTCAAGGACTTCTGTTAACAGCGTCACAAACGACTGTCCTGTAGTTGTGCTGCATTGTACGACTGCAACCAGCCTTTCATGGACTGCATCCGTCACAAACCTCAAAATCACAGAACACTGCTCTCTCCCTGTAACATCTTGTGTTGTGTCGAGCTGCACAGAATACATTCCGGCTTTTTTGATGTCTGCTGAGATGCTCTCTTGAATTAAATGCTTGATAGCATCGATTACTGCATCCACAGTTGTTTTGGACAGGAGGGTAATGAGAGAGCCTCTGCCTTGTGTGCCTGAAGCATGGATCTGCTTGCTTTTCTCAATTACACTGCTGAGGTGCTCCTTTAAACACACATCATATTTCCCCAACAATATAATAAGTTCTAGGAAATTGCCATGGTCGAGACTGTTGATGTCCAAGGTGTACGCAGCTTCATTGTGCTCCTGCCTGTAGCTTAAGCCTCTCTTCCCTAAGACTCTCACAACCTCCACCACACGTTCCAACACCTGACGTCTCTTCTTCACCTGCTCACGGTGTCCTTTCAGCTGTCTTCCCTCAAGGAGGTGATCAACACTTGCTCTGGAGCAGTTTAATACATATGCCTCAGCACACTGTCTATGTGCCATGCCTCTCTCATGCTCCTCTATTCTTTGGTGCACATGCCTCCAGTCTGTCATGCCTCCAATGAAAGAACTTGGGTCATTGGGCTTGCTAAAAGCAAGGCAAAGAAAACAAAATAAAGCATTACGTTCATCACTATAAGTCAGCCATTTCCATGCCATGTCGTCCGTTCTTGTGAAGAGCCTCTGGATGACAGGGTTTGTGGCATTCTGCTGTGGGTGAAACTTAAAGAATTCCTGCCTTTTTGTGGAATGAGGGCGGCTAAAATAGTCTACAACTGCCTGATCTTCCTGTGACTCCTCCACTCCTACTCCAACAGTCTGACTTGACTAAACATAGAGAAAGAGAGAGAGACAGGAGCATTAATTTCACTAGTGTTATTTCTCTGGTTACCTACTAATGAATAATCATTATTAGCAATTAGAAATAGCAATATTTCACTATTACATGATAATAAATAATAACTGTAAGCTATAACACCTGCAAACTATAACATAATAGCAAGCAAGCTAAAATAACACTGTAAATTGGACACAAAGTCTACTCATAGCGCACACACGCACACACACACAAAAGAAATATTAGAACACATGTTTTCTCCAGGGAATACATGTTTGTCTAAATTTTGTTTATTAAGCTGGCTCACAAACAAGTTTTATCTATGTTTTCATGTCCCAAAAAAGCTGTTTACCCATAAAGCCTAATAAATTAATAAAGCAATTAAACACTGACAGCTTCCTCACATTAATGTTGTTCAAATAGCAATAGCAAAGTGATGCTCTTTCAATACACAGTCAACAGAGCTATTTAACTCCCCAAAGAAAAGCTAGCAAATGTTTAGTGGGCTAACTGTTGTGTTAGCTAAAATAGCCACTTTGACCGGGCTCAGTCTAGATTACTCTGTACAACATGTTGTTATAACGCAGGAGCTAACTGTTAGGAAACTACATACTGTGTTAAAGTTTAGGAATCTAGCTTAACAAATATTTCTTTATCAACACAAACTTAAATTTCAACTTCTTACCGCCGCCACTTCGTCTGAGGCTGAGCTCGGCCCCGGGGCCGGGCCGCCGCCAGCGCCACCCATCTCTGCGCTTGGCCTCGGCCGCCATTCAGTCACCTCTCCGTCCCCATCATCACCGACATCCTCCTCAGCCTCCGCCGCCGCAATTTCCACCGTCGCAGGTGCTAATGAAGCCGGGCCAGCTGTCGCGGCAAACATGTCCGATATTTTAGCACATGTTGCAGAGTTTGCCTCTAGGGCTTTTCTCTTTTTATCTCGGACTTTCTCCGCGCCTCCTTTCCGTTTTTTCTATTTTTCTGTCAGTGTCAATAAGTGACGTGACGTGACTGATTGACAGCCGAGACCCAAGGGCGGGACCTCGGCCCTCTGCTGTGTATGTGATTGGGCCAGGCCCAGCATAGAACTAATCATAATGAGTAATTGCCTGAGACCGCCAGGGACAAAGTATTTTTTTTAAACTTTCAGGTGAAGTTGACAGCCTGCCTGGCCTGCACGCACCTATGTGCCATGGGGGACCTCGGCCCTCGGCCTCGGCTGTGTGACTTGGCCGGGCCGGGCCGGGCCAGGCCGGGCCGGGTCCATAAAAAAAAAAAAAATTGTAATAATTATATTTTAATTTTTTTTTTTTTTTTTTTTTTTTTTGAATGGACCCGGCCCGGCCCAAAATGCCTGCCGGCCCACCGGGCATTGCCCGGTACGCCCGATGGCCAGTCCAGCCCTGCTTCCAGAAGTCAGTAAGATTGTTATTCTGCATCTTTCTGGCCAGCGAGTCTGCTCTCATTGTGTTTTCATTTCTCTTAATGAAACGAGTGCATATTTAAATCTAGCATTTGTGAGGTTTTTGTTATCAAGCAGCACTCCCTGTCTGGGTCTGCCTGCCTCTGACCAGACTCTAAAGGCTTCTCTAGCAGCAGCATGTTGCTCAGACACAAACTCATTCCAGACAGGCCGTGCGTTAGGGACCTTACTCTTGTGATTAATAAAAGGTTCACTGGAAGCATAAAGACATTTGACAATATCATCATACATGGCACAGAGCTTTTCAGCATTATGTTTATCCTTGCAGTTCATATCCGAGAATTAGTTAATAGAGAATATCTGTGCCGAACCTCTTTGGTCAATTTTGACCAGTCCAGTTTTCTTGGGGGGCCAGCAACAAGGGTACACTCTCAACATTTAGCAGCATAGCAACTGGTATGTGATCAGTGGTGGCCAGCCCATAACACATCTCTATACTTTCCAGTGAGTCATGAGAATCGGCTGTGGTTACAATATGGTCTAGCCAGGAAGTTGTGTGCCACGTTTCACTTATATAGGTAAAACTTGTATCAGGCAATAACGCTTGATATAATTAATTTAGTTTCATTACAGAACTGCTGCAGATGTTGTGCGAATAAACACTTATCTGACATGTCAGCATTAAAATCACCCATGACATAGACACAACATGAACTATTGTCCTCTATGAAGGACTGAATAAAAGCTAACCTGTTCTGAAATTCATCCTCAAGGTCATAGGATTCATATGGTGTGTACACATTTACAATAGTACATTTATTTTCATTGTGATTAAACTCCAACCCAATAGCCCAGTCAACGTTAAGCCACACCACCTTTACCGTTGGGTCATATTTTATGTTCCACAGTATAGCTACACCACCAGCTATCCTCCCACAAACCGTTCTCATGCTGAGATCGGTAGTGGACTCTCCAGCACCATGAAAGTTCTTGTGTAGGGAGTTCAATTTGTCCAGATCTTGCTTGGTCATCCAGGTTTCTTGAAGGCAGACAATGTCACTCTCGTCCAGCAATGTGTCCACCACCAAACGTCTTGATCTATCAGCAGCAGTATGTCCTACTCGGAGGCCACGAGCGTTGTAGGATACAACCCGCATTAATGATCTACCACGGACCCATCAGGGCAGCTGGCCAGTGTGTCTGTCTCCCTGGTCTCTACATATAGGCCTACATTCATCCCAGCATCATGACTGAAGGGTAATTACCACACCACAACTGTCCCACCATTACCCATAGGTGGCGCTACATTCCACGCCCTAGAGCACAAAGGCTTTCTGGAATGGATAGGCTAACCAAGCCCCCTCCCTTCACTCCTTGGGTTGAAATAAAGGCCCTTGTGGATCTTGATGGTATTATATTTCAGATTTGGTATCCCATTGGTAATTCTGCAGCATAGATTTTTCTATACAGTTCCAATTTGTCAAGAATATACATTTTTCAATGGTTCGCAATGTTTGGAGGAATCCGCCATTACTGCTTGCAGTTATATTTATTATTATTATTCTTGTTCCATGGAAGTCAATGGCAGCCCCTAGAACCCTTCGACAACTTTTTGTGAAATTTGGCACACTCATTAAGGACAGTTGATTCTATACCTACACCAAGTTTCATGTCTCCCATTAGACCACTCCAGCGCCACCAACGGGTCAAAGTTGGACTTGTGTTTACACACGCAACTTTTGAACCGTATGACCCATTTTCAAAAATGAGGTACCTTTGGATTCCCTGGATCAAGCCGAGTTCAATGCACACCATGGCGTCAATTTCCGGTTATATAGATTTTCCGCTATTTCCGGTTTTATCAAAAACCTTTGAAAGCCTACTCCTCCTACAGTTTTTGTCATATCTTTTTCAAAGTTACCAGAGATGATCTTCAGACCAAGCCTCACAAAAGTTATCGAAAAGAATTTTGATCCTCACAACCGTTTGTCCGTTACAGCCAATCAAATTCATCAGAAAAGCCGCCAAACAGGATGTGAAGTCATGTCTCAGCAAATCTTTGAGATATCAACACGAAACTTGGTATATCGATGGAAGACACTACAACATGTTACCGTGTGCAAAGGCAACTTCATATCTCCAAAAATGATTGATATAAAGCAAATTGAACTTATCGCTAACGCTAAAATAATGCTTTACACATCAGCCAGTCAAAAACTGATACTCTGTTCCACATAAAATAACAGACAGAGCTATAAAAAAGAGAGTAAAACGAAAACATAAAACATAGATAATACAGTGCATAAAAAGTATGAAGACTTTTGTGCCAATGTAGTCTTAAGTTCCAAGTAATCGATAGCAGCTCTTTAGAGGGTTGACCAGGGCCTCTACTATTCAGTTCTCAGACTTGTCCAGTCGACACATGAAACCATACATCAGTTGTCTCAGGAGTGCCTTACAGGTTGGTACGTGCTTAGACAGAAACAACTGACCAGCACTATGCCACCTAGGCACATTAAGTAGCAATCTAAAAGCATCATTGAAACCATACATCAGTTGTCTCAGGATTGCCTTACAGGTTGGTACGTGCTTAGACACAAACAACTGACTAGCACTATGCCACCTTGGCACATTAAGTAGCAATCTAAAAGCATCATTGTAGGCTACTTTCAGTATCTGTATACTCCTTTACCTGTACATAGACCACAAATGAGCAGTGTACAATGGTGTTATGTAGGTTCTAAACAGGGAACATTTAACTGAATCTGAGCACATAGAAAACGTCCTTAATAACATACTGGCCTGAGAATATATTTGACAGCGCTGTTGATACATATCGTTGTCATCTGTCCAATCATCAGAAATGACATGGCAGATATTTTATTTCCTCACAAACACCAAGGGGACTGCCAGATAAATAAAAGGTAGGGAAGGTTAATTTCCTGTCCTGATTACTTCTGACTATCATTATGTGGCTTTTCTTTGCATTATATTTTATATCATGATCTAAGCCATACTGAGAGCACACCCATAGCATCTGTTGCAACAGGCTGAGTGGAACCAGATAATCTGCGTACATCAGATGATTGACAATAGATTCACCAACAAGACAGCCTGTATTTGTCTTATTCAGCTGGCTTGATAAGTCGTCCATATCCATATTAAACAAAAAGGGAAATCAAATTCCTCCTTGTCGAACTCCGTTACCAACATGGAAAGCAGCTGATACAACATTGTCCCATTTAACATGAAAAGTTTGATTGGCATACCAGAACACCAAAATCCTCACAAGAGGTTTAGGGAAACCTCTCGCTATTAGCTTCATAAACAGTTTTTCATGACAAATTTGATCGAAAGCTTTGTAAGCATCAATAAAGCATAAAAATACAGATGAATTAAGACTTGTGTACCTGAGACAATCTCCTTCAGAGCATAGATACAGAGATCAGTACCATGTTTTCTTTTAAAACCAAACTGATTTTCTGCAGTCAGAATATACATTTCCAATTTCAATCAAATAATTCTCTCAAACACTTTAGACAAGATACTGGCCAATGCAATGGGTCGATAGTTGTGTAGCCCGGGTGGTAAACATTTCTGTTGAAACAATCCTATTACATAAATATAAAAGTTTGAATACATAATACTTAAGTTCATAGTTTAATAAATAGACTTTAAGGTTTGAGAGTATGATTTTGATTTGATGAGAAATGCATATTGTTCATGTTTTACTGAATACAGCATTTGGAAATGTATATCTGTTGTTTAAAAAACGCATGTTAAAATGTACCGGTTACAAATATGAAGAGAGTAAGATGAATGTTTTGTGAATCTATGTTGTTGCTTTAATTTTGATTATGATGTTAAGCCAATCCGGTTTGAGGTCAAAGGGCAGGGTAACACGGGAAGTTGGGGTAGATGAGGTTGGAGTAGAAAAAGACAGAGCGAGCGGAGGAGTTGGAGGGAGAAGAAAATTGTAGCGTACGGTAAAATACCAAGAGTGAAGATTTTATATTATCATTAGTGGTGTTATGTTTATATTGTTGGGTGAATATCTCAACCAACAACAATAACCCAGAAAGAGGAGTTTGGCTGTTGGCGGTTTTGGATTAAGCACGGGCTTTGCCGCCAGACTAGCGACAGCGAGTGCCAGGTTGGAGCCGGTGGAGGTCGGGATTGTCGTCGTCCTCAGTCTTCTTCCTGAGTTGGTTCGTCTCGTAAATCCACGAGAGTATTTGGTCGGTCTCTCCTTCACCTGCTGCCGCCCTTCTGCCGCAGTGCGTGTGCTACCGCACTGCTGATCCGAGGTACCAGCTCCTTGTTATTTTGTGCCATCCTGGCGAAACAGCCATTTTGTTTACGGCTACAACGCACACGAGCTACACTCAGGCCTGCACCGTAGAACTGTACTGAATTAAGGTATTCGTGTAGTTAGCATTGCCGGCTAGTTTGTATTGTGTGTCCATGTGCATTACGATGTCATGTAAATGTTGAACCAATAACTGAAGAACTGATTTTTTGTCTGAAGTAAATCTTTCCTGTTTTTGTTTAACAGTTGGTTGTATTGTTTTTTTCATATGTTAAATTGGTTTAAGTTAGTAACAATTACTAACGAACTCAGGTTAGCCACCTTCCAGACAGGGCTGGACTGGGACAAGAAATCAGCCCTGGCATTTTTGGCCATGGCAGCCCACCAAGATTATTTATACGATATGCGGAGGCACACAACATACCAGAGGATATATGCGCATATTGTGCTGTTTCAACAATTAAAATAAAGCGCAGTAGCCTACATGGATGAGAGTAACCATGTTGAAAAATGCATACACTCTTTCACTATACTTACAGAGACTTTCATCTTTGGAGAGATGGCTACAATGCCACAATACCCATCTTGAAGTGAAAGTGGTTGTCAAAGAAACATTGCTAGAGATGTCTTTTCAGTGTTTAATGAAAATACTGTTTATACAAACGTGTACATTGTTTATAAAAATAGAAATTAAACAATTAGGTACGATCATAATTTTAATCTTTTATATAATAGCCCAAAATAACCTTTTGTTCTTTCAATGGCCACATGTAAAAACAGGAGTGGAGATTAAAAAAACTATTAGATCCTCGTGATTAGACGCTTACAAAATGTTTACACTCAAAAAAACAAGGCAGATTACAGGACTTTGAAGAAGAGAGGGTTCTGCATTTGTATTTGGGCACAATGGAGGTTTTGCAGCTAGGTCAAATCTCCTCTGAAATGACTAATGCTTATAATATGTACAGTTTGAACCGTCTCACAGTCAGCAAAAAATGCAAGAACAGAGAACAACAACAACAGGAAGTATACACAATATATGTATTATCTTATTTACACTAACTAGAACACACCAAATTATAACACAGTAAGTCAAAGTGGCACCCTAAAGTATGAGAGAGAGAGAGAGAGAGAGAGAGAGAGAGAGAGAGAGAGAGAGAGAGAGAGAGAGAGAGAGAGAGAGATCATTTAAGGTATAGTTTAAATAATCTTTAGGTGAACAGAGAGATAATAGCTCATTTTGTACTTACATATGCTGAGACAAAAGGCTGCATGGACCTTGGTGCTCTGAGGGAGACAGAAAGGAGCAGTCAGATATGATAGATTCATCTGATACTGTCTCTTCTATAATCAAAATAAGAGCTATTTAGTAAACTCACAATGAAACAAAAAGAACACACGTGAACTCCACATCAGGGGAAGGCAATCCTTCACTCCAAAAATTACCTAAGGGGAGAGAAAGAGAGGCCAGGTGGGTCAAGAGAACAGTGAAAATTTGAATGTTTCAAAAAATTTACATTGATAGTATTGGTGTCTTTAAAGTAATACAATAATGGATAGTTGCATTCATTACAGTCACTCTGTAAAAGTAGTAGGCTTTATGACCATCCAGGTGGATGCCAGCAAGAACACAAAACAACAGTATTGTAAACTTACAAATTTGAAGAATGCCTGTGAAGTCCACACCAATGAAATGCACATCCCTGGAACACCCCTGGGGGACAGGGCAGCCTTAAAAAAAAGAGTTTGACAGACACAAAAAGTGAGTGATACAAACCAATTGCATTATAGCAGGACAGGACTGATGACTAAAAAAATAAATAGAGCTAGACAACAGTCTGATATACATACTGGTTGAGAAAATGTTGAATGGCCCTCCAATAGTCCACAAGAACAAATATGTAGCAAGGCAATGAAATTGGATGAGCAGGAACTTGAGCAACTGAAAACAGCAAGGGCACCCTGAGAGAGGAGGAGAGCAGAGAGCAAAGCAATAACAACATTATTTTCTGTCAACATTTTTTATTAAATCCACTAATTTAACACAAATGTATTTATTTATCATAAATCTCACCTTATAAAAGCAGTTTCTTCATTGATTCGCTCTTCTCTGCAACTCTGTCAATCACTGTGTCAGTTTCAAGGGACACAAGGACATCCTTTTCAATGGCCATCAACATGAAGGCTTCCAGTTTGCTGGCAGACAGGCAACTCCTCAGTCGGTTTTTGATGTAGCGAAGGGTGGAAAATGACCGCTCACAGGCTACCTGAGTTATTGACAGGGTTAGCAGAAACTTGTATGCCAACCCAAGTAGCGGATATGCGTGAGTCAGCATGTTAAACCTGAGAAGGATTTTGTAGCAGCACAGGGGGCACTCTTTGCAAGACACACAGGTTTTGCTTATTATTTCCATCTCTTCTTGGCCATCTGATTCCTCTTCAACTGCTTTAGTTGCGTAGTTATCCAATTGTGATTGTACCAGCCTGTCCCATTGCTGTGCCAAGTTTCTGAGTTCAATCTGTAGATCTGTCACAGTTGCCCTGCTGTCATACACAACTAGACACTTGCTGAGTTCTTGAAGTGCAGATACAGGGAGTGCACCGCCACTGGTCTGGATGAGGGGGAAGTTTTTGGGATGTAGGAGGGATAAATCTGCATACAGAGTGCCATGAGTGAGGAATCTGTGGTGCATGGCCTCAACAGCTGTATCCAGGATCTGGTGGTGAACATTGACCTCATAGGCCTTCTCTGAATCACTGAGGCTTTCATCCTGGGCCATCTCTCCTGGCAAGACTTTCTTCTTCTTTAGCCTTTTCTGAGGTAGTGCTGCCTCCACTTCCAAATCTAGATCATCCTGCTCCTCTAGCTTTTCATTTGCCCAATGGACAAAACAGTCAGCTGCATCTTTGACGGCCGGGAAATCTCTTGCTATCTTTGTAAGTGAATCGTGTGTTGTGGTGACCATCCTATGTGCAGAGAGGATGTCCATTCCTCCGGTCTGTAGGTATTTTGACAGTGGTGAGGTGAACTCAAATACCCGGAGGAATAACTGAGCTGTGAGCACAGTTTCGTATCGAAGTAAGCCGTCTCTGTATCCTCTGGCTTTGTTTCTTGCATTTGATGCAAGTGACTTCAGCTTCATTATGGCAGAAAGTGTGGACACCACTTCAACAAAAAGGCCGCCATCAGGTCTGCCAAAGTTTCCAAAAACTTTCCTCAGGGCATGATGTTTAGCCCACCATCTCGTCTCTCCAATTGTTGAGATGCGTTTGTGCCTCTTGTCCTGGCTCTCGGTCTCCCACACACTCACTCTTGTGTATGAGTCCCTGATGAATACGGCAATGTCGTTCAGCAGGTCAAATAGTGATCCACTTTCAATGACGCTATGGGTGGTATCGGACAATACAAGGTTCAAGACATGTGCATAGCACCACACATGCTGATGGGTGGGGTTTTTGGATGCCATTAATGCAGAGAAACCTCTGTATTGACCCTGCATATTAGAGGCTCCATCTGTGGCGTTTCCAATGCACAGGCCTATGTCCAATTGCAGACTCTCAAGGACTTCTGTTAACAGCGTCACAAACGACTGTCCTGTAGTTGTGCTGCATTGTACGACTGCAACCAGCCTTTCATGGACTGCATCCGTCACAAACCTCAAAATCACAGAACACTGCTCTCTCCCTGTAACATCTTGTGTTGTGTCGAGCTGCACAGAATACATTCCGGCTTTTTTGATGTCTGCTGAGATGCTCTCTTGAATTAAATGCTTGATAGCATCGATTACTGCATCCACAGTTGTTTTGGACAGGAGGGTAATGAGAGAGCCTCTGCCTTGTGTGCCTGAAGCATGGATCTGCTTGCTTTTCTCAATTACACTGCTGAGGTGCTCCTTTAAACACACATCATATTTCCCCAACAATATAATAAGTTCTAGGAAATTGCCATGGTCGAGACTGTTGATGTCCAAGGTGTACGCAGCTTCATTGTGCTCCTGCCTGTAGCTTAAGCCTCTCTTCCCTAAGACTCTCACAACCTCCACCACACGTTCCAACACCTGACGTCTCTTCTTCACCTGCTCACGGTGTCCTTTCAGCTGTCTTCCCTCAAGGAGGTGATCAACACTTGCTCTGGAGCAGTTTAATACATATGCCTCAGCACACTGTCTATGTGCCATGCCTCTCTCATGCTCCTCTATTCTTTGGTGCACATGCCTCCAGTCTGTCATGCCTCCAATGAAAGAACTTGGGTCATTGGGCTTGCTAAAAGCAAGGCAAAGAAAACAAAATAAAGCATTACGTTCATCACTATAAGTCAGCCATTTCCATGCCATGTCGTCCGTTCTTGTGAAGAGCCTCTGGATGACAGGGTTTGTGGCATTCTGCTGTGGGTGAAACTTAAAGAATTCCTGCCTTTTTGTGGAATGAGGGCGGCTAAAATAGTCTACAACTGCCTGATCTTCCTGTGACTCCTCCACTCCTACTCCAACAGTCTGACTTGACTAAACATAGAGAAAGAGAGAGAGACAGGAGCATTAATTTCACTAGTGTTATTTCTCTGGTTACCTACTAATGAATAATCATTATTAGCAATTAGAAATAGCAATATTTCACTATTACATGATAATAAATAATAACTGTAAGCTATAACACCTGCAAACTATAACATAATAGCAAGCAAGCTAAAATAACACTGTAAATTGGACACAAAGTCTACTCATAGCGCACACACGCACACACACACAAAAGAAATATTAGAACACATGTTTTCTCCAGGGAATACATGTTTGTCTAAATTTTGTTTATTAAGCTGGCTCACAAACAAGTTTTATCTATGTTTTCATGTCCCAAAAAAGCTGTTTACCCATAAAGCCTAATAAATTAATAAAGCAATTAAACACTGACAGCTTCCTCACATTAATGTTGTTCAAATAGCAATAGCAAAGTGATGCTCTTTCAATACACAGTCAACAGAGCTATTTAACTCCCCAAAGAAAAGCTAGCAAATGTTTAGTGGGCTAACTGTTGTGTTAGCTAAAATAGCCACTTTGACCGGGCTCAGTCTAGATTACTCTGTACAACATGTTGTTATAACGCAGGAGCTAACTGTTAGGAAACTACATACTGTGTTAAAGTTTAGGAATCTAGCTTAACAAATATTTCTTTATCAACACAAACTTAAATTTCAACTTCTTACCGCCGCCACTTCGTCTGAGGCTGAGCTCGGCCCCGGGGCCGGGCCGCCGCCAGCGCCACCCATCTCTGCGCTTGGCCTCGGCCGCCATTCAGTCACCTCTCCGTCCCCATCATCACCGACATCCTCCTCAGCCTCCGCCGCCGCAATTTCCACCGTCGCAGGTGCTAATGAAGCCGGGCCAGCTGTCGCGGCAAACATGTCCGATATTTTAGCACATGTTGCAGAGTTTGCCTCTAGGGCTTTTCTCTTTTTATCTCGGACTTTCTCCGCGCCTCCTTTCCGTTTTTTCTATTTTTCTGTCAGTGTCAATAAGTGACGTGACGTGACTGATTGACAGCCGAGACCCAAGGGCGGGACCTCGGCCCTCTGCTGTGTATGTGATTGGGCCAGGCCCAGCATAGAACTAATCATAATGAGTAATTGCCTGAGACCGCCAGGGACAAAGTATTTTTTTTAAACTTTCAGGTGAAGTTGACAGCCTGCCTGGCCTGCACGCACCTATGTGCCATGGGGGACCTCGGCCCTCGGCCTCGGCTGTGTGACTTGGCCGGGCCGGGCCGGGCCAGGCCGGGCCGGGTCCATAAAAAAAAAAAAAATTGTAATAATTATATTTTAATTTTTTTTTTTTTTTTTTTTTTTTTTTTTTGAATGGACCCGGCCCGGCCCAAAATGCCTGCCGGCCCACCGGGCATTGCCCGGTACGCCCGATGGCCAGTCCAGCCCTGCTTCCAGAAGTCAGTAAGATTGTTATTCTGCATCTTTCTGGCCAGCGAGTCTGCTCTCATTGTGTTTTCATTTCTCTTAATGAAACGAGTGCATATTTAAATCTAGCATTTGTGAGGTTTTTGTTATCAAGCAGCACTCCCTGTCTGGGTCTGCCTGCCTCTGACCAGACTCTAAAGGCTTCTCTAGCAGCAGCATGTTGCTCAGACACAAACTCATTCCAGACAGGCCGTGCGTTAGGGACCTTACTCTTGTGATTAATAAAAGGTTCACTGGAAGCATAAAGACATTTGACAATATCATCATACATGGCACAGAGCTTTTCAGCATTATGTTTATCCTTGCAGTTCATATCCGAGAATTAGTTAATAGAGAATATCTGTGCCGAACCTCTTTGGTCAATTTTGACCAGTCCAGTTTTCTTGGGGGGCCAGCAACAAGGGTACACTCTCAACATTTAGCAGCATAGCAACTGGTATGTGATCAGTGGTGGCCAGCCCATAACACATCTCTATACTTTCCAGTGAGTCATGAGAATCGGCTGTGGTTACAATATGGTCTAGCCAGGAAGTTGTGTGCCACGTTTCACTTATATAGGTAAAACTTGTATCAGGCAATAACGCTTGATATAATTAATTTAGTTTCATTACAGAACTGCTGCAGATGTTGTGCGAATAAACACTTATCTGACATGTCAGCATTAAAATCACCCATGACATAGACACAACATGAACTATTGTCCTCTATGAAGGACTGAATAAAAGCTAACCTGTTCTGAAATTCATCCTCAAGGTCATAGGATTCATATGGTGTGTACACATTTACAATAGTACATTTATTTTCATTGTGATTAAACTCCAACCCAATAGCCCAGTCAACGTTAAGCCACACCACCTTTACCGTTGGGTCATATTTTATGTTCCACAGTATAGCTACACCACCAGCTATCCTCCCACAAACCGTTCTCATGCTGAGATCGGTAGTGGACTCTCCAGCACCATGAAAGTTCTTGTGTAGGGAGTTCAATTTGTCCAGATCTTGCTTGGTCATCCAGGTTTCTTGAAGGCAGACAATGTCACTCTCGTCCAGCAATGTGTCCACCACCAAACGTCTTGATCTATCAGCAGCAGTATGTCCTACTCGGAGGCCACGAGCGTTGTAGGATACAACCCGCATTAATGATCTACCACGGACCCATCAGGGCAGCTGGCCAGTGTGTCTGTCTCCCTGGTCTCTACATATAGGCCTACATTCATCCCAGCATCATGACTGAGCTGAAGCTCGGTACCCTGAGAGCGGGGGGTATTCTCTGGTCGAGCTTTTTTGAAAGTATAGACCAAGGGTAATTACCAAACCACAACTGTCCCACCATTACCCATATGTGGCGCTACATTCCACGCCCTAAAGCACAAAGGCTTTCTGGAATGGATAGGCTAACCAAGCCCCCTCCCTTCACTCCTTGAGTTGAAATAAAGGCCCTTGTGGATCCTGGTGGTATTATATTTCAGATTTGGTATCCCATTGGTAATTCTGCAGCATAGATTTTTCTATACAGTTCCAATTTGTCAAGAATATACATTTTTCAATGGTTCGCAATGTTTGGAGGAATCCGCCATTACTGCTTGCAGTTATATTTATTATTATTATTCTTGTTCCATGGAAGTCAATGGCAGCCCCTAGAACACTTCGACAACTTTTTGTGAAATTTGGCACACTCATTAAGGACAGTTGATTCTATACCTACACCAAGTTTCATGTCTCCCATTAGACCACTCCAGCGCCACCAATGGGTCAAAGTTGGACTTGTGTTTACACACGCAACTTTTGAACCGTATGACCCATTTTCAAAAATGAGGTACCATTGGATTCCCTGGTTCAAGCCGAGTTCAACGCACCCCATGGCGTCAATTTCCGGTTATATAGATTTTCCGCTACTTCCGGTTTTATCAAAAACCTTTGAAAGCCTACTCCTCCTACAATTTTTGTCATATCTTCTTCAAAGTTACCAGAGATGATCTTCAGACCAAGCGTCACAAAAGTTATCGAAAATAATTTTGATCCTCACAACCGTTTGTCCGGTACAGCCAATCAAATTCATCAGAAAAGCCGCCAAACAGGATGTGAAGTCATGTCTCAGCAAATCTTTGAGATATCAACACGAAACTTGGTATATCGATGGAAGACACTACAACATGTTACCGTGTGCAAAGGCAACTTCATATCTCCAAAAATGATTGATATAAAGCAAATTGAACTTATCGCTAACGCTAAAATAATGCTTTACACATCAGCCAGTCAAAAACTGATACTCTGATTCAATCACAAGTTCATATGAAGACTCTTGAGAATGTTTATAACACAAATCTGTGAAAAAGTTGACTGTAAGATCAAAGGTCGATTTTTGGTGAATATTTGAAACATGCTTGCTTGGCTAATTTCTAGCCAAATTTCCAATGAATGTCTCCCCTCCTCCTGCCCGCGCGTGCTCCACATCCTCACACACTCAGCCTTAACTTACACACGCGCGGGCTTGGCAAGACGCACACGCAACATTTCAGGAGAGTGTGGGCTGACCAAGCCCCCACTCATTCCTTGGTTTCTAGCCAAGGCCTTGTGGATCTTGTAATCTTGGATCTCTTAACAAAAGCTGATCTTTTTAGTATTGCATTTCCGATTTTGTATGCAATGGTAAAAAGTTATACAAATCCTGAAACATTGATATATATATATGTATTTATATATATATAAATCTTTATTTCAGACGCCAAGTTCCACATAAAATAACAGACATAGAGCTATAAAAAAGAGAGTAAAACGAAAACATAAAACATAGATAATACAGTGCATAAAAAGTATGAAGACTTTTGTGCCAATGTAGTCTTAAGTTCCAAGTAATCGATAGCAGCTCTTTAGAGGGTTGACCAGGGCCTCTACTATTCAGTTCTCAGACTTGTCCAGTCGACACATGAAACCATACATCAGTTGTCTCAGGAGTGCCTTACAGGTTGGTACGTGCTTAGACAGAAACAACTGACCAGCACTATGCCACCTAGGCACATTAAGTAGCAATCTAAAAGCATCATTGAAACCATACATCAGTTGTCTCAGGATTGCCTTACAGGTTGGTACGTGCTTAGACACAAACAACTGACTAGCACTATGCCACCTTGGCACATTAAGTAGCAATCTAAAAGCATCATTGTAGGCTACTTTCAGTATCTGTATACTCCTTTACCTGTACATAGACCACAAATGAGCAGTGTACAATGGTGTTATGTAGGTTCTAAACAGGGAACATTTAACTGAATCTGAGCACATAGAAAACGTCCTTAATAACATACTGGCCTGAGAATATATTTGACAGCGCTGTTGATACATATCGTTGTCATCTGTCCAATCATCAGAAATGACATGGCAGATATTTTATTTCCTCACAAACACCAAGGGGACTGCCAGATAAATAAAAGGTAGGGAAGGTTAATTTCCTGTCCTGATTACTTCTGACTATCATTATGTGGCTTTTCTTTGCATTATATTTTATATCATGATCTAAGCCATACTGAGAGCACACCCATAGCATCTGTTGCAACAGGCTGAGTGGAACCAGATAATCTGCGTACATCAGATGATTGACAATAGATTCACCAACAAGACAGCCTGTATTTGTCTTATTCAGCTGGCTTGATAAGTCGTCCATATCCATATTAAACAAAAAGGGAAATCAAATTCCTCCTTGTCGAACTCCGTTACCAACATGGAAAGCAGCTGATACAACATTGTCCCATTTAACATGAAAAGTTTGATTTGTATACCAGAACACCAAAATCCTCACAAGAGGTTTAGGGAAACCTCTCGCTATTAGCTTCATAAACAGTTTTTCATGACAAATTCGATCGAAAGCTTTGTAAGCATCAATAAAGCATAAAAATACAGATGAATTAAGACTTGTGTACCTGAGACAATCTCCTTCAGAGCATAGATACAGAGATCAGTACCATGTTTTCTTTTAAAACCAAACTGATTTTCTGCAGTCAGAATATACATTTCCAATTTCAATCAAATAATTCTCTCAAACACTTTAGACAAGATACTGGCCAATGCAATGGGTCGATAGTTGTGTAGCCCGGGTGGTAAACATTTCTGTTGAAACAATCCTATTACATAAATATAAAAGTTTGAATACATAATACTTAAGTTCATAGTTTAATAAATAGACTTTAAGGTTTGAGAGTATGATTTTGATTTGATGAGAAATGCATATTGTTCATGTTTTACTGAATACAGCATTTGGAAATGTATATCTGTTGTTTAAAAAACGCATGTTAAAATGTACCGGTTACAAATATGAAGAGAGTAAGATGAATGTTTTGTGAATCTATGTTGTTGCTTTAATTTTGATTATGATGTTAAGCCAATCCGGTTTGAGGTCAAAGGGCAGGGTAACACGGGAAGTTGGGGTAGATGAGGTTGGAGTAGAAAAAGACAGAGCGAGCGGAGGAGTTGGAGGGAGAAGAAAATTGTAGCGTACGGTAAAATACCAAGAGTGAAGATTTTATATTATCATTAGTGGTGTTATGTTTATATTGTTGGGTGAATATCTCAACCAACAACAATAACCCAGAAAGAGGAGTTTGGCTGTTGGCGGTTTTGGATTAAGCACGGGCTTTGCCGCCAGACTAGCGACAGCGAGTGCCAGGTTGGAGCCGGTGGAGGTCGGGATTGTCGTCGTCCTCAGTCTTCTTCCTGAGTTGGTTCGTCTCGTAAATCCACGAGAGTATTTGGTCGGTCTCTCCTTCACCTGCTGCCGCCCTTCTGCCGCAGTGCGTGTGCTACCGCACTGCTGATCCGAGGTACCAGCTCCTTGTTATTTTGTGCCATCCTGGCGAAACAGCCATTTTGTTTACGGCTACAACGCACACGAGCTACACTCAGGCCTGCACCGTAGAACTGTACTGAATTAAGGTATTCGTGTAGTTAGCATTGCCGGCTAGTTTGTATTGTGTGTCCATGTGCATTACGATGTCATGTAAATGTTGAACCAATAACTGAAGAACTGATTTTTTGTCTGAAGTAAATCTTTCCTGTTTTTGTTTAACAGTTGGTTGTATTGTTTTTTTCATATGTTAAATTGGTTTAAGTTAGTAACAATTACTAACGAACTCAGGTTAGCCACCTCTCATTACAAATCCACCAAACTAGAGAGGCGCTACAGTTGTCTATGCTGTTCAGTTTACCAGCCTTATCTTTAACAACAGGCACTAACAGTACTGACATAATAGAGTTCGGTAGAACACCATGAACCATAATTCCAGTGAGACACATGGCTAGAAATGGACTGAGTCTATAACTGGCATTTTTTAGATGCTCTGCAGAAATGGAATCCATACCACAAGCTTTGTTGTTGTCTAGCATGTGGATGGCATCATAAATATCTACTGATCTAACTATCAAGTCTGCAGAGATACCTTTATATTGATTATCAATTCTCACTGTGTTACTTTGAACACAATTAAATAGTTTACTGTAGTGCTCATGCCATAGATCAGCAATCTTCTCTGGACAACTAACCCCTTTGATATCAGAAGGGAGGGGAGTTCTGTTATTATTTATGATCTTGACCTCCTTCCAGAAGTCAGTAAGATTGTTATTCTGCATCTTTCTGGCCAGCGAGTCTACTCTCATTGTGTTTTCATTTCTCTTAATGAAACGAGTGCATATTTAAATCTAGCATTTGTGAGGTTTTTGTTATCAAGCAGCACTCCCTGTCTGGGTCTGCCTGCCTCTGACCAGACTCTAAAGGCTTCTCTAGCAGCAGCATGTTGCTCAGACACAAACTCATTCCAGACAGGCCGTGCGTTAGGGACCTTACTCTTGTGATTAATAAAAGGTTCACTGGAAGCATAAAGACATTTGACAATATCATCATACATGGCACAGAGCTTTTCAGCATGATGTTTATCCTTGCAGTTCATATCCGTGCACATTAGGGCATCCCTAGAAAATGCAACATCACTATGTAAGCTGTCAGTTAATAGAGAATATCTGTGCCGAACCTCTTTGGTCAATTTTGACCAGTCCAGTTTTCTTGGGGGGCCAGCAACAAGGGTACAATCTCAACATTTAGCAGCATAGCAACTGGTATGTGATCAGTGGTGGCCAGCCCATAACACATCTCTATACTTTCCAGTGAGTCATGAGCATCGGCTGTGGTTACAATATGGTCTAGCCAGGAAGTTGTGTGCCACGTTTCACTTATATAGGTAAAACTTGTATCAGGCAATAACGCTTGATATAATTAATTTAGTTTCATTACAGAACTGCTGCAGATGTTGTGCGAATAAACGCTTATCTGACATTTCAGCATTAAAATCACCCATGACATAGACACAACATGAACTATTGTCCTCTATGAAGGACTGAATAAAAGCTAACCTGTTCTGAAATTCATCCTCATGGTCATAGGATTCATATGGTGTGTACACATTTACAATAGTAAATTTATTTTCATTGTGATTAAACTCCAACCCAATAGCCCAGTCAACGTTAAGCCACACCACCTTTACCGTTGGGTCATATTTTATGTTCCACAGTATAGCTACACCACCAGCTATCCTCCCACAAACCATTCTCATGCTGAGATTGGTAGTGGACTCTCCAGCACTATGAAACATCTTGTGTAGGGAGTTCAATTTGTCCAGATCTTGCTTGGCCATCCAGGTTTCTTGAAGGCAGACAATGTCACTCTCGTCCAGCAATGTGTCCACCACCAAACGTCTTGATCTATCAGCAGCAGTATGTCCTACTCGGAGGCCACGAGCGTTGTAGGATACAACCCGCATTAATGATCTACCACGGACCCATCAGGGCAGCTGGCCGGTGTGTCTGTCTCCCTGGTCTCTACATATAGGCCTACATTCATCCCAGCATCATGACTGAGCTGAAGCTCGGTACCCTGAGAGTGGGGGGTATGCTCTGGTCGAGCTTTTTTGAAAGTATAGACCAAGGGTAATTACCACACCACAACTGTCCCACCATTACCCATAGGTGGCGCTACATTCCACGCCCTAAAGCACAAAGGCTTTCTGGAATGGATAGGCTAACCAAGCCCCCTCCCTTCACTCCTTGGGTTGAAATAAAGGCCCTTGTGGATCCTGGTGGTATTATATTTCAGATTTGGTATCCCATTGGTAATTCTGCAGCATAGATTTTTCTATACAGTTCCAATTTGTCAAGAATATACATTTTTCAATGGTTCGCAATGTTTGGAGGAATCCGCCATTACTGCTTGCAGTTATATTTATTATTATTATTCTTGTTCCATGGAAGTCAATGGCAGCCCCTAGAACACTTCGACAACTTTTTGTGAAATTTGGCACACTCATTAAGGACAGTTGATTCTATACCTACACCAAGTTTCATGTCTCCCATTAGACCACTCCAGCGCCACCAATGGGTCAAAGTTGGACTTGTGTTTACACACGCAACTTTTGAACCGTATGACCCATTTTCAAAAATGAGGTACCATTGGATTCCCTGGTTCAAGCCGAGTTCAACGCACCCCATGGCGTCAATTTCCGGTTATATAGATTTTCCGCTACTTCCGGTTTTATCAAAAACCTTTGAAAGCCTACTCCTCCTACAATTTTTGTCATATCTTCTTCAAAGTTACCAGAGATGATCTTCAGACCAAGCGTCACAAAAGTTATCGAAAATAATTTTGATCCTCACAACCGTTTGTCCGGTACAGCCAATCAAATTCATCAGAAAAGCCGCCAAACAGGATGTGAAGTCATGTCTCAGCAAATCTTTGAGATATCAACACGAAACTTGGTATATCGATGGAAGACACTACAACATGTTACCGTGTGCAAAGGCAACTTCATATCTCCAAAAATGATTGATATAAAGCAAATTGAACTTATCGCTAACGCTAAAATAATGCTTTACACATCAGCCAGTCAAAAACTGATACTCTGATTCAATCACAAGTTCATATGAAGACTCTTGAGAATGTTTATAACACAAATCTGTGAAAAAGTTGACTGTAAGATCAAAGGTCGATTTTTGGTGAATATTTGAAACATGCTTGCTTGGCTAATTTCTAGCCAAATTTCCAATGAATGTCTCCCCTCCTCCTGCCCGCGCGTGCTCCACATCCTCACACACTCAGCCTTAACTTACACACGCGCGGGCTTGGCAAGACGCACACGCAACATTTCAGGAGAGTGTGGGCTGACCAAGCCCCCACTCATTCCTTGGTTTCTAGCCAAGGCCTTGTGGATCTTGTAATCTTGGATCTCTTAACAAAAGCTGATCTTTTTAGTATTGCATTTCCGATTTTGTATGCAATGGTAAAAAGTTATACAAATCCTGAAACATTGATATATATATATGTATTTATATATATATAAATCTTTATTTCAGACGCCAAGTTCCACATAAAATAACAGACATAGAGCTATAAAAAAGAGAGTAAAACGAAAACATAAAACATAGATAATACAGTGCATAAAAAGTATGAAGACTTTTGTGCCAATGTAGTCTTAAGTTCCAAGTAATCGATAGCAGCTCTTTAGAGGGTTGACCAGGGCCTCTACTATTCAGTTCTCAGACTTGTCCAGTCGACACATGAAACCATACATCAGTTGTCTCAGGAGTGCCTTACAGGTTGGTACGTGCTTAGACAGAAACAACTGACCAGCACTATGCCACCTAGGCACATTAAGTAGCAATCTAAAAGCATCATTGAAACCATACATCAGTTGTCTCAGGATTGCCTTACAGGTTGGTACGTGCTTAGACACAAACAACTGACTAGCACTATGCCACCTTGGCACATTAAGTAGCAATCTAAAAGCATCATTGTAGGCTACTTTCAGTATCTGTATACTCCTTTACCTGTACATAGACCACAAATGAGCAGTGTACAATGGTGTTATGTAGGTTCTAAACAGGGAACATTTAACTGAATCTGAGCACATAGAAAACGTCCTTAATAACATACTGGCCTGAGAATATATTTGACAGCGCTGTTGATACATATCGTTGTCATCTGTCCAATCATCAGAAATGACATGGCAGATATTTTATTTCCTCACAAACACCAAGGGGACTGCCAGATAAATAAAAGGTAGGGAAGGTTAATTTCCTGTCCTGATTACTTCTGACTATCATTATGTGGCTTTTCTTTGCATTATATTTTATATCATGATCTAAGCCATACTGAGAGCACACCCATAGCATCTGTTGCAACAGGCTGAGTGGAACCAGATAATCTGCGTACATCAGATGATTGACAATAGATTCACCAACAAGACAGCCTGTATTTGTCTTATTCAGCTGGCTTGATAAGTCGTCCATATCCATATTAAACAAAAAGGGAAATCAAATTCCTCCTTGTCGAACTCCGTTACCAACATGGAAAGCAGCTGATACAACATTGTCCCATTTAACATGAAAAGTTTGATTTGTATACCAGAACACCAAAATCCTCACAAGAGGTTTAGGGAAACCTCTCGCTATTAGCTTCATAAACAGTTTTTCATGACAAATTCGATCGAAAGCTTTGTAAGCATCAATAAAGCATAAAAATACAGATGAATTAAGACTTGTGTACCTGAGACAATCTCCTTCAGAGCATAGATACAGAGATCAGTACCATGTTTTCTTTTAAAACCAAACTGATTTTCTGCAGTCAGAATATACATTTCCAATTTCAATCAAATAATTCTCTCAAACACTTTAGACAAGATACTGGCCAATGCAATGGGTCGATAGTTGTGTAGCCCGGGTGGTAAACATTTCTGTTGAAACAATCCTATTACATAAATATAAAAGTTTGAATACATAATACTTAAGTTCATAGTTTAATAAATAGACTTTAAGGTTTGAGAGTATGATTTTGATTTGATGAGAAATGCATATTGTTCATGTTTTACTGAATACAGCATTTGGAAATGTATATCTGTTGTTTAAAAAACGCATGTTAAAATGTACCGGTTACAAATATGAAGAGAGTAAGATGAATGTTTTGTGAATCTATGTTGTTGCTTTAATTTTGATTATGATGTTAAGCCAATCCGGTTTGAGGTCAAAGGGCAGGGTAACACGGGAAGTTGGGGTAGATGAGGTTGGAGTAGAAAAAGACAGAGCGAGCGGAGGAGTTGGAGGGAGAAGAAAATTGTAGCGTACGGTAAAATACCAAGAGTGAAGATTTTATATTATCATTAGTGGTGTTATGTTTATATTGTTGGGTGAATATCTCAACCAACAACAATAACCCAGAAAGAGGAGTTTGGCTGTTGGCGGTTTTGGATTAAGCACGGGCTTTGCCGCCAGACTAGCGACAGCGAGTGCCAGGTTGGAGCCGGTGGAGGTCGGGATTGTCGTCGTCCTCAGTCTTCTTCCTGAGTTGGTTCGTCTCGTAAATCCACGAGAGTATTTGGTCGGTCTCTCCTTCACCTGCTGCCGCCCTTCTGCCGCAGTGCGTGTGCTACCGCACTGCTGATCCGAGGTACCAGCTCCTTGTTATTTTGTGCCATCCTGGCGAAACAGCCATTTTGTTTACGGCTACAACGCACACGAGCTACACTCAGGCCTGCACCGTAGAACTGTACTGAATTAAGGTATTCGTGTAGTTAGCATTGCCGGCTAGTTTGTATTGTGTGTCCATGTGCATTACGATGTCATGTAAATGTTGAACCAATAACTGAAGAACTGATTTTTTGTCTGAAGTAAATCTTTCCTGTTTTTGTTTAACAGTTGGTTGTATTGTTTTTTTCATATGTTAAATTGGTTTAAGTTAGTAACAATTACTAACGAACTCAGGTTAGCCACCTCTCATTACAAATCCACCAAACTAGAGAGGCGCTACAGTTGTCTATGCTGTTCAGTTTACCAGCCTTATCTTTAACAACAGGCACTAACAGTACTGACATAATAGAGTTCGGTAGAACACCATGAACCATAATTCCAGTGAGACACATGGCTAGAAATGGACTGAGTCTATAACTGGCATTTTTTAGATGCTCTGCAGAAATGGAATCCATACCACAAGCTTTGTTGTTGTCTAGCATGTGGATGGCATCATAAATATCTACTGATCTAACTATCAAGTCTGCAGAGATACCTTTATATTGATTATCAATTCTCACTGTGTTACTTTGAACACAATTAAATAGTTTACTGTAGTGCTCATGCCATAGATCAGCAATCTTCTCTGGACAACTAACCCCTTTGATATCAGAAGGGAGGGGAGTTCTGTTATTATTTATGATCTTGACCTCCTTCCAGAAGTCAGTAAGATTGTTATTCTGCATCTTTCTGGCCAGCGAGTCTACTCTCATTGTGTTTTCATTTCTCTTAATGAAACGAGTGCATATTTAAATCTAGCATTTGTGAGGTTTTTGTTATCAAGCAGCACTCCCTGTCTGGGTCTGCCTGCCTCTGACCAGACTCTAAAGGCTTCTCTAGCAGCAGCATGTTGCTCAGACACAAACTCATTCCAGACAGGCCGTGCGTTAGGGACCTTACTCTTGTGATTAATAAAAGGTTCACTGGAAGCATAAAGACATTTGACAATATCATCATACATGGCACAGAGCTTTTCAGCATGATGTTTATCCTTGCAGTTCATATCCGTGCACATTAGGGCATCCCTAGAAAATGCAACATCACTATGTAAGCTGTCAGTTAATAGAGAATATCTGTGCCGAACCTCTTTGGTCAATTTTGACCAGTCCAGTTTTCTTGGGGGGCCAGCAACAAGGGTACAATCTCAACATTTAGCAGCATAGCAACTGGTATGTGATCAGTGGTGGCCAGCCCATAACACATCTCTATACTTTCCAGTGAGTCATGAGCATCGGCTGTGGTTACAATATGGTCTAGCCAGGAAGTTGTGTGCCACGTTTCACTTATATAGGTAAAACTTGTATCAGGCAATAACGCTTGATATAATTAATTTAGTTTCATTACAGAACTGCTGCAGATGTTGTGCGAATAAACGCTTATCTGACATTTCAGCATTAAAATCACCCATGACATAGACACAACATGAACTATTGTCCTCTATGAAGGACTGAATAAAAGCTAACCTGTTCTGAAATTCATCCTCATGGTCATAGGATTCATATGGTGTGTACACATTTACAATAGTAAATTTATTTTCATTGTGATTAAACTCCAACCCAATAGCCCAGTCAACGTTAAGCCACACCACCTTTACCGTTGGGTCATATTTTATGTTCCACAGTATAGCTACACCACCAGCTATCCTCCCACAAACCATTCTCATGCTGAGATTGGTAGTGGACTCTCCAGCACTATGAAACATCTTGTGTAGGGAGTTCAATTTGTCCAGATCTTGCTTGGCCATCCAGGTTTCTTGAAGGCAGACAATGTCACTCTCGTCCAGCAATGTGTCCACCACCAAACGTCTTGATCTATCAGCAGCAGTATGTCCTACTCGGAGGCCACGAGCGTTGTAGGATACAACCCGCATTAATGATCTACCACGGACCCATCAGGGCAGCTGGCCGGTGTGTCTGTCTCCCTGGTCTCTACATATAGGCCTACATTCATCCCAGCATCATGACTGAGCTGAAGCTCGGTACCCTGAGAGTGGGGGGTATGCTCTGGTCGAGCTTTTTTGAAAGTATAGACCAAGGGTAATTACCACACCACAACTGTCCCACCATTACCCATAGGTGGCGCTACATTCCACGCCCTAAAGCACAAAGGCTTTCTGGAATGGATAGGCTAACCAAGCCCCCTCCCTTCACTCCTTGGGTTGAAATAAAGGCCCTTGTGGATCTTGATGGTATTATATTTCAGATTTGGTATCCCATTGGTAATTCTGCAGCATAGATTTTTCTATACAGTTCCAATTTGTCAAGAATATACATTTTTCAATGGTTCGCAATGTTTGGAGGAATCCGCCATTACTGCTTGCAGTTATATTTATTATTATTATTATTATTCTTGTTCCATGGAAGTCAATGGCAGCCCCTAGAACACTTCGACAACTTTTTGTGAAATTTGGCACACTCATTAAGGACAGTTGATTCTATACCTACACCAAGTTTCATGTCTCCCATTAGACCACTCCAGCGCCACCAACGGGTCAAAGTTGGACTTGTGTTTACACACGCAACTTTTGAACCGTATGACCCATTTTCAAAAATGAGGTACCATTGGATTCCCTGGTTCAAGCCGAGTTCAACGCACCCCATGGCGTCAATTTCCGGTTATATAGATTTTCCGCTACTTCCGGTTTTATCAAAAACCTTTGAAAGCCTACTCCTCCTACAATTTTTGTCATATCTTCTTCAAAGTTACCAGAGATGATCTTCAGACCAAGCGTCACAAAAGTTATCGAAAAGAATTTTGATCCTCACAACCCTTTGTCCGGTACAGCCAATCAAATTCATCAGAAAAGCCGCCAAACAGGATGTGAAGTCATGTCTCAGCAAATCTTTGAGATATCAACACGAAACTTGGTATATCGATGGAAGACACTACAACATGTTACCGTGTGCAAAGGCAACTTCATATGTCCAAAAATGATTGATATAAAGCAAATTGAACTTATCGCTAACGCTAAAATAATGCTTTACACATCAGCCAGTCAAAAACTGATACTCTGATTCAATCACAAGTTCATATGAAGACTCTTGAGAATGTTTATAACACAAATCTGTGAAAAAGTTGACTGTAAGATCAAAGGTCGATTTTTGGTGAATATTTGAAACATGCTTGCTTGGCTAATTTCCAGCCAAATTTCCAATGAATGTCTCCCCTCCTCCTGCCCGCGCGTGCTCCACATCCTCACACACTCAGCCTTAACTTACACACGCGCGGGCTTGGCAAGACGCACACGCAACATTTCAGGAGAGTGTGGGCTGACCAAGCCCCCACTCATTCCTTGGTTTCTAGCCAAGGCCTTGTGGATCTTGTAATCTTGGATCTCTTAACAAAAGCTGATCTTTTTAGTATTGCATTTCCGATTTTGTATGCAATGGTAAAAAGTTATACAAATCCTGAAACATTGATATATATATATGTATTTATATATATATAAATCTTTATTTCAGACGCCAAGTTCCACATAAAATAACAGACATAGAGCTATAAAAAAGAGAGTAAAACGAAAACATAAAACATAGATAATACAGTGCATAAAAAGTATGAAGACTTTTGTGCCAATGTAGTCTTAAGTTCCAAGTAATCGATAGCAGCTCTTTAGAGGGTTGACCAGGGCCTCTACTATTCAGTTCTCAGACTTGTCCAGTCGACACATGAAACCATACATCAGTTGTCTCAGGAGTGCCTTACAGGTTGGTACGTGCTTAGACAGAAACAACTGACCAGCACTATGCCACCTAGGCACATTAAGTAGCAATCTAAAAGCATCATTGAAACCATACATCAGTTGTCTCAGGATTGCCTTACAGGTTGGTACGTGCTTAGACACAAACAACTGACTAGCACTATGCCACCTTGGCACATTAAGTAGCAATCTAAAAGCATCATTGTAGGCTACTTTCAGTATCTGTATACTCCTTTACCTGTACATAGACCACAAATGAGCAGTGTACAATGGTGTTATGTAGGTTCTAAACAGGGAACATTTAACTGAATCTGAGCACATAGAAAACGTCCTTAATAACATACTGGCCTGAGAATATATTTGACAGCGCTGTTGATACATATCGTTGTCATCTGTCCAATCATCAGAAATGACATGGCAGATATTTTATTTCCTCACAAACACCAAGGGGACTGCCAGATAAATAAAAGGTAGGGAAGGTTAATTTCCTGTCCTGATTACTTCTGACTATCATTATGTGGCTTTTCTTTGCATTATATTTTATATCATGATCTAAGCCATACTGAGAGCACACCCATAGCATCTGTTGCAACAGGCTGAGTGGAACCAGATAATCTGCGTACATCAGATGATTGACAATAGATTCACCAACAAGACAGCCTGTATTTGTCTTATTCAGCTGGCTTGATAAGTCGTCCATATCCATATTAAACAAAAAGGGAAATCAAATTCCTCCTTGTCGAACTCCGTTACCAACATGGAAAGGAGCTGATACAACATTGTCCCATTTAACATGAAAAGTTTGATTGGCATACCAGAACACCAAAATCCTCACAAGAGGTTTAGGGACACCTCTCGCTATTAGCTTCATAAACAGTTTTTCATGACAAATTCGATCGAAAGCTTTGTAAGCATCAATAAAGCATAAAAATACAGATGAATTAAGACTTGTGTACCTGAGACAATCTCCTTCAGAGCATAGATACAGAGATCAGTACCATGTTTTCTTTTAAAACCAAACTGATTTTCTGCAGTCAGAATATACATTTTCAATTTCAATCAAATAATTCTCTCTAACACTTTAGACAAGATACTGGCCAATGCAATGGGTCGATAGTTGTCTATGCTGTTCAGTTTACCAGCCTTATCTTTAACAACAGGCACTAACAGTACTGACATAATAGAGTTCGGTAGAACACCATGAACCATAATTCCAGTGAGACACATGGCTAGAAATGGACTGAGTCTATAACTGGCATTTTTTAGATGCTCTGCAGAAATGCAATCCATACCACAAGCTTTGTTGTTGTCTAGCATGTGGATGGCATCATAAATATCCACTGATCTAACTATCAAGTCTGCAGAGATACCTTTATATTCATTATCAATTCTCACTGTGTTACTTTTAACACAATTAAATAGTTTACTGTAGTGCTCATGCCATAGATCAGCAATCTTCTCTGGACAACTAACCCCTTTGATATCAGAAGGGAGGGGAGTTCTGTTATTATTGATGATCTTGACATCCTTCCAGAAGTCAGTAAGATTATTATTCTGCATCTTTCCGGCCAGCGAGTCTGCTCTCATTGTGTTTTAATTTCTCTTAATGAAACGAGTGCATATTTAAATCTAGCATTTGTGAGGTTTTTGTTATCAAGCAGCACTCCCTGTCTGGGTCTGCCTGCCTCTGACCAGACTCTAAAGGCTTCTCTAGCAGCAGCATGTTGCTCAGACACAAACTCATTCCAGACAGGCCGTGCGTTAGGGACCTTACTCTTGTGATTAATAAAAGGTTCACTGGAAGCATAAAGACATTTGACAATATCATCATACATGGCACAGAGCTTTTCAGCATGATGTTTATCCTTGCAGTTCATATCCGTGCACATTAGGGTATCCCTAGAAAATGCAACATCACTATGTAAGCTGTCAGTTAATAGAGAATATCTGTGCATAACCTCTTTGGTCAATTTTGACCAGTCCAGTTTTCTTGGGGGGCCGGCAACAAGGGTACACTCTCAACATTTAGCAGCATAGCAACTGGTATGTGATCAGTGGTGGCCAGCCCATAACACATCTCTATACTTTCCAGTGAGTCATGACCATCGGCTGTGGTTACAATATGGTCTAGCCAGGAAGTTGTGTGCCACGTTTCACTTATATAGGTAAAACTTGTATCAGGCAATAACGCTTGATATAATTAATTTAGTTTCATTACAGAACTGCTGCAGATGTTGTGCGAATAAACGCTTATCTGACATGTCAGCATTAAAATCACCCATGACATAGACACAACATGAACTATTGTCCTCTATGAAGGACTGAATAAAAGCTAACCTGTTCTGAAATTCATCCTCATGGTCAGAGGATTCATATGGTGTGTACACATTTACAATAGTCAATTTATTTTCATTGTGATTAAACTCCAACCCAATAGCCCAGTCAACGTTAAGCCACACCACCTTTACCGTTGGGTCATATTTTATGTTCCACAGTATAGCTACACCACCAGCTATCCTCCCACAAACCATTCTCATGCTGAGATCGGTAGTGGACTCTCCAGCACCATGAAAGTTCTTGTGTAGGGAGTTCAATTTGTCCAGATCTTGCTTGGCCATCCAGGTTTCTTGAAGGCAGACAATGTCACTCTCGTCCAGCAATGTGTCCACCACCAAACGTCTTGATCTATCAGCAGCAGTATGTCCTACTCGGAGGCCACGAGCGTTGTAGGATACAACCCGCATTAATGATCTACCACGGACCCATCAGGGCACCTGGCCGGTGTGTCTGTCTCCCTGGTCTCTACATATAGGCCTACATTCATCCCAGCATCATGACTGAGCTGAAGCTCGGTACCCTGAGAGCGGGGGGTATGCTCTGGTCGAGCTTTTTTGAAAGTATAGACCAAGGGTAATTACCACACCACAACTGTCCCACCATTACCCATAGGTGGCGCTACATTCCACGCCCTAAAGCACAAAGGCTTTCTGGAATGGATAGGCTAACCAAGCCCCCTCCCTTCACTCCTTGGGTTGAAATAAAGGCCCTTGTGGATCTTGATGGTATTATATTTCAGATTTGGTATCCCATTGGTAATTCTGCAGCATAGATTTTTCTATACAGTTCCAATTTGTCAAGAATATACATTTTTCAATGGTTCGCAATGTTTGGAGGAATCCGCCATTACTGCTTGCAGTTATATTATTTATTATTATTCTTGTTCCATGGAAGTCAATGGCAGCACCTAGAACACTTCGACAACTTTTTGTGAAATTTGGCACACTCATTAAGGACAGTTGATTCTATACCTACACCAAGTTTCATGTCTCCCATTAGACCACTCCAGCGCCACCAACGGGTCAAAGTTGGACTTGTGTTTACACACGCAACTTTTGAACCGTATGACCCATTTTCAAAAATGAGGTACCATTGGATTCCCTGGTTCAAGCTGAGTTCAACGCACCCCATGGCGTCAATTTCCGGTTATATAGATTTTCCGCTACTTCCGGTTTTATCAAAAACCTTTGAAAGCCTACTCCTCCTACAATTTTTGTCATATCTTCTTCAAAGTTACCAGAGATGATCTTCAGACCAAGCCTCACAAAAGTTATCGAAAAGAATTTTGATCCTCACAACCGTTTGTCCGGTACAGCCAATCAAATTCATCAGAAAAGCCGCCAAACAGGATGTGAAGTCATGTCTCAGCAAATCTTTGAGATATCAACACGAAACTTGGTATATCGATGGAAGACACTACAACATGTTACCGTGTGCAAAGGCAACTTCATATCTCCAAAAATGATTGATATAAAGCAAATTGAACTTATCGCTAACGCTAAAATAATGCTTTACACATCAGCCAGTCAAAAACTGATACTCTGATTCAATCACAAGTTCATATGAAGACTCTTGAGAATGTTTATAACACAAATCTGTGAAAAAGTTGACTGTAAGATCAAATGTCGATTTTTGGTGAATATTTGAAACATGCTTGCTTGGCTAATTTCTAGCCAAATTTCCAATGAATGTCTCCCCTCCTCCTGCCCGCGCGTGCTCCACATCCTCACACACTCAGCCTTAACTTACACACGCGCGGGCTTGGCAAGACGCACACGCAACATTTCAGGAGAGTGTGGGCTGACCAAGCCCCCACTCATTCCTTGGTTTCTAGCAAAGGCCTTGTGGATCTTGTAATCTTGGATCTCTTAACAAAAGCTGATCTTTTTAGTATTGCATTTCCGATTTTGTATGCAATGGTAAAAAGTTATACAAATCCTGAAACATTGATATATATATATATGTATTTATATATATATACATCTTTATTTCAGACGCCAAGTTCCACATAAAATAACAGACAGAGCTATAAAAAAGAGAGTAAAACGAAAACATAAAACATAGATAATACAGTGCATAAAAAGTATGAAGACTTTTGTGCCAATGTAGTCTTAAGTTCCAAGTAATCGATAGCAGCTCTTTAGAGGGTTGACCAGAGCCTCTACTATTCAGTTCTCAGACTTGTCCAGTCGACACATGAAACCATACATCAGTTGTCTCAGGAGTGCCTTACAGGTTGGTACGTGCTTAGACAGAAACAACTGACCAGCACTATGCCACCTAGGCACATTAAGTAGCAATCTAAAAGCATCATTGAAACCATACATCAGTTGTCTCAGGATTGCCTTACAGGTTGGTACGTGCTTAGACACAAACAACTTACTAGCACTATGCCACCTTGGCACATTAAGTAGCAATCTAAAAGCACCATTGTAGGCTACTTTCAGTATCTGTATACTCCTTTTCCTGTACATAGACCACAAATGAGCAGTGTACAATGGTGTTATGTAGGTTCTAAACAGGGAACATTAAACTGAATCTGAGCACATAGAAAACGTCCTTAATAAAATACTGGCCTGAGAATATATTTTACAGCGCTGTTGATGCATATCGTTGTCATCTGTCCAATCATCAGAAATGACATGGCAGATATTTTATTTCCTCACAAACACCAAGGGGACTGCCAGATAAATAAAAGGTAGGGAAGGTTAATTCCCTGTCCTGATTACTTCTGACTATCATTATGTGGCTTTTCTTTGCATTATATTTTATATCATGATCTAAGCCATACTGAGAGCACACCCATAGCATCTGTTGCAACAGGCTGAGTGGAACCAGATAATCTGCGTACATCAGATGATTGACAATAAATTCACCAACAAGACAGCCTGTATTTGTCTTATTCAGCTGACTTGATAAGTCGTCCATATCCATATTAAACAAAAAGGGAAATCAAATTCCTCCTTGTCGAACTCCGTTACCAACATGGAAAGGAGCTGATACAACATTGTCCCATTTAACATGAAAAGTTTGATTGGCATACCAGAACACCAAAATCCTCACAAGAGGTTTAGGGACACCTCTCGCTATTAGCTTCATAAACAGTTTTTCATGACAAATTCGATCGAAAGCTTCGTAAGCATCAATAAAGCATAAAAATACAGATAAATTAAGACTTGTGTACCTGAGACAATCTCCTTCAGAGCATAGATACAGAGATCAGTACCATGTTTTCTTTTAAAACCAAACTGATTTTCTGCAGTCAGAATATACATTTCCAATTTCAATCAAATAATTCTCTCAAACACTTTAGACAAGATACTGGCCAATGCAATGGGTCGATAGTTGTCTATGCTGTTCAGTTTACCAGCCTTATCTTTAACAACAGGCACTAACAGTACTGACATAATAGAGTTCGGTAGAACACCATGAACCATAATTCCAGTGAGACACATGGCTAGAAATGGACTGAGTCTATAACTGGCATTTTTTAGATGCTCTGCAGAAATGCAATCCATACCACAAGCTTTGTTGTTGTCTAGCATGTGGATGGCATCATAAATATCTACTGATCTAACTATCAAGTCTGCAGAGATACCTTTATATTCATTATCAATTCTCACTGTGTTACTTTTAACACAATTAAATAGTTGACTGTAGTGCTCATGCCATAGATCAGCAATCTTCTCTGGACAACTAACCCCTTGGATATCAGAAGGGAGGGAAGTTCTGTTATTACTTATGATCTTGACCTCCTTCCAGAAGTCAGTAAGATTGTTATTTTGCATCTTTCTGGCCAGCGAGTCTGCTCTCATTGTGTTTTCATTTCTCTTAATGAAACGAGTGCATATTTAAATCTAGCATTTGTGAGGTATTTGTTATCAAGCAGCACTCCCTGTCTGGGTCTGCCTGCCTCTGACCAGACTCTAAAGGCTTCTCTAGCAGCAGCATGTTGCTCAGACACAAACTCATTCCAGACAGGCCGTGCGTTAGGGACCTTACTCTTGTGATTAATAAAAGGTTCACTGAAAGCATAAAGACATTTGACAATATCATCATACATGGCACAGAGCTTTTCAGCATGATGTTTATCCTTGCAGTTCATATCCGTGCACATTAGGGCATCCCTAGAAAATGCAACATCACTATGTAAGCTGTCAGTTAATAGAGAATATCTGTGCATAACCTCTTTGGTCAATTTTGACCAGTCCAGTTTTCTTGGGGGGCCAGCAACAAGGGTACACTCTCAACATTTAGCAGCATAGCAACTGGTATGTGATCAGTGGTGGCCAGCCCATAACACATCTCTATACTTTCCAGTGAGTCATGAGCATCGGCTGTGGTTACAATATGGTCTAGCCAGGAAGTTGTGTGCCACGTTTCACTTATATAGGTAAAACTTGTATCAGGCAATAACGCTTGATATAATTAATTTAGTTTCATTACAGAACTGCTGCAGATGTTGTGCGAATAAACGCTTATCTGACATGTCAGCATTAAAATCACCCATGACATAGACACAACATGAACTATTGTCCTCTATGAAGGACTGAATAAAAGCTAACCTGTTCTGAAATTCATCCTCATGGTCATAGGATTCATATGGTGTGTACACATTTACAATAGTACATTTATTTTCATTGTGATTAAACTCCAACCCAATAGCCCAGTCAACGTTAAGCCAAACCACCTTTACCGTTGGGTCATATTTTATGTTCCACAGTATAGCTACACCACCAGCTATCCTCCCACAAACCATTCTCATGCTGAGATCGGTAGTGGACTCTCCAGCACCATGAAAGTTCTTGTGTAGGGAGTTCAATTTGTCCAGATCTTGCTTGGCCATCCAGGTTTCTTGAAGGCAGACAATGTCACTCTCGTCCAATAATGTGTCCACCACCAAACGTCTTGATCTATCAGCAGCAGTATGTCCTACTCGGAGGCCACGAGCGTTGTAGGATACAACCCGCATTAATGATCTACCACGGACCCATCAGGGCAGCTGGCCGGTGTGTCTGTCTCCCCGGTCTCTACATATAGGCCTACATTCATCCCAGCATCATGACTGAGCTGAAGCTCGGTACCCTGAGAACGGGGGGTATGCTCTGGTCGAGCTTTTTTGAAAGTATAGACCAAGGGTAATTACCACACCACAACTGTCCCACCATTACCCATAGGTGGCGCTACATTCCACGCCCTAAAGCACAAAGGCTTTCTGGAATGGATAGGCTAACCAAGCCCCCTCCCTTCACTCCTTGGGTTAAAATATAGGCCCTTGTGGATCTTGATGGTATTATATTTCAGATTTGGTATCCCATTGGTAATTCTGCAGCATAGATTTTTCTATACAGTTCCAATTTGTCAAGAATATACATTTTTCAATAATTCGCAATGTTTGGAGGAATCCGCCATTACTGCTTGCAGTTATATTTAGGATTCCTCCGTCAGGAGGAAACCTATTGTTATTGTTAGTTTTATTATTATTATTATTATTGTTCCATGGAAGTCAATGGCAGCCCCTAGAACACTTCGACAACTTTTTGTGAAATTTGGCACACTCATTAAGGACAGTTGATTCTATACCTACACCAAGTTTCATGTCTCCCATTAGACCACTCCAGCGCCACCAATGGGTCAAAGTTGGACTTGTGTTTACACACGCAACTTTTGAACCGTATGACCCATTTTCAAAAATGAGGTACCATTGGATTCCCTGGTTCAAGCCGAGTTCAACGCACCCCATGGCGTCAATTTCCGGTTATATAGATTTTCCGCTACTTCCGGTTTTATCAAAAACCTTTGAAAGCCTACTCCTCCTACAATTTTTGTCATATCTTCTTCAAAGTTACCAGAGATGATCTTCAGACCAAGCGTCACAAAAGTTATCGAAAAGAATTTTGATCCTCACAACCGTTTGTCCGGTACAGCCAATCAAATTCATCAGAAAAGCCGCCAAACAGGATGTGAAGTCCTGTCTCAGCAAATCTTTGAGATATCAACACGAAACTTGGTATATCGATGGAAGACACTACAACATGTTACCGTGTGCAAAGGCAACTTCATATCTCCAAAAATGATTGATATAAAGCAAATTGAACTTATCGCTAACGCTAAAATAATGCTTTACACATCAGCCAGTCAAAAACTGATACTCTGATTCAATCACAAGTTCATATGAAGACTCTTGAGAATGTTTATAACACAAATCTGTGAAAAAGTTGACTGTAAGATCAAAGGTCGATTTTTGGTGAATATTTGAAACATGCTTGCTTGGCTAATTTCTAGCCAAATTTCCAATGAATGTCTCCCCTCCTCCTGCCCGCGCGTGCTCCACATCCTCACACACTCAGCCTTAACTTACACACGCGCGGGCTTGGCAAGACGCACACGCAACATTTCAGGAGAGTGTGGGCTGACCAAGCCCCCACTCATTCCTTGGTTTCTAGCCAAGGCCTTGTGGATCTTGTAATCTTGGATCTCTTAACAAAAGCTGATCTTTTTAGTATTGCATTTCCGATTTTGTATGCAATGGTAAAAAGTTATACAAATCCTGAAACATTGATATATATATATGTATTTATATATATATAAATCTTTATTTCAGACGCCAAGTTCCACATAAAATAACAGACATAGAGCTATAAAAAAGAGAGTAAAACGAAAACATAAAACATAGATAATACAGTGCATAAAAAGTATGAAGACTTTTGTGCCAATGTAGTCTTAAGTTCCAAGTAATCGATAGCAGCTCTTTAGAGGGTTGACCAGGGCCTCTACTATTCAGTTCTCAGACTTGTCCAGTCGACACATGAAACCATACATCAGTTGTCTCAGGAGTGCCTTACAGGTTGGTACGTGCTTAGACAGAAACAACTGACCAGCACTATGCCACCTAGGCACATTAAGTAGCAATCTAAAAGCATCATTGAAACCATACATCAGTTGTCTCAGGATTGCCTTACAGGTTGGTACGTGCTTAGACACAAACAACTGACTAGCACTATGCCACCTTGGCACATTAAGTAGCAATCTAAAAGCATCATTGTAGGCTACTTTCAGTATCTGTATACTCCTTTACCTGTACATAGACCACAAATGAGCAGTGTACAATGGTGTTATGTAGGTTCTAAACAGGGAACATTTAACTGAATCTGAGCACATAGAAAACGTCCTTAATAACATACTGGCCTGAGAATATATTTGACAGCGCTGTTGATACATATCGTTGTCATCTGTCCAATCATCAGAAATGACATGGCAGATATTTTATTTCCTCACAAACACCAAGGGGACTGCCAGATAAATAAAAGGTAGGGAAGGTTAATTCCCTGTCCTGATTACTTCTGACTATCATTATGTGGCTTTTCTTTGCATTATATTTTATATCATGATCTAAGCCATACTGAGAGCACACCCATAGCATCTGTTGCAACAGGCTGAGTGGAACCAGATAATCTGCGTACATCAGATGATTGACAATAGATTCACCAACAAGACAGCCTGTATTTGTCTTATTCAGCTGGCTTGATAAGTCGTCCATATCCATATTAAACAAAAAGGGAAATCAAATTCCTCCTTGTCGAACTCCGTTACCAACATGGAAAGCAGCTGATACAACATTGTCCCATTTAACATGAAAAGTTTGATTTGCATACCAGAACACCAAAATCCTCACAAGAGGTTTAGGGAAACCTCTCGCTATTAGCTTCATAAACAGTTTTTCATGACAAATTCGATCGAAAGCTTTGTAAGCATCAATAAAGCATAAAAATACAGATGAATTAAGACTTGTGTACCTGAGACAATCTCCTTCAGAGCATAGATACAGAGATCAGTACCATGTTTTCTTTTAAAACCAAACTGATTTTCTGCAGTCAGAATATACATTTCCAATTTCAATCAAATAATTCTCTCAAACACTTTAGACAAGATACTGGCCAATGCAATGGGTCGATAGTTGTGTAGCCCGGGTGGTAAACATTTCTGTTGAAACAATCCTATTACATAAATATAAAAGTTTGAATACATAATACTTAAGTTCATAGTTTAATAAATAGACTTTAAGGTTTGAGAGTATGATTTTGATTTGATGAGAAATGCATATTGTTCATGTTTTACTGAATACAGCATTTGGAAATGTATATCTGTTGTTTAAAAAACGCATGTTAAAATGTACCGGTTACAAATATGAAGAGAGTAAGATGAATGTTTTGTGAATCTATGTTGTTGCTTTAATTTTGATTATGATGTTAAGCCAATCCGGTTTGAGGTCAAAGGGCAGGGTAACACGGGAAGTTGGGGTAGATGAGGTTGGAGTAGAAAAAGACAGAGCGAGCGGAGGAGTTGGAGGGAGAAGAAAATTGTAGCGTACGGTAAAATACCAAGAGTGAAGATTTTATATTATCATTAGTGGTGTTATGTTTATATTGTTGGGTGAATATCTCAACCAACAACAATAACCCAGAAAGAGGAGTTTGGCTGTTGGCGGTTTTGGATTAAGCACGGGCTTTGCCGCCAGACTAGCGACAGCGAGTGCCAGGTTGGAGCCGGTGGAGGTCGGGATTGTCGTCGTCCTCAGTCTTCTTCCTGAGTTGGTTCGTCTCGTAAATCCACGAGAGTATTTGGTCGGTCTCTCCTTCACCTGCTGCCGCCCTTCTGCCGCAGTGCGTGTGCTACCGCACTGCTGATCCGAGGTACCAGCTCCTTGTTATTTTGTGCCATCCTGGCGAAACAGCCATTTTGTTTACGGCTACAACGCACACGAGCTACACTCAGGCCTGCACCGTAGAACTGTACTGAATTAAGGTATTCGTGTAGTTAGCATTGCCGGCTAGTTTGTATTGTGTGTCCATGTGCATTACGATGTCATGTAAATGTTGAACCAATAACTGAAGAACTGATTTTTTGTCTGAAGTAAATCTTTCCTGTTTTTGTTTAACAGTTGGTTGTATTGTTTTTTTCATATGTTAAATTGGTTTAAGTTAGTAACAATTACTAACGAACTCAGGTTAGCCACCTCTCATTACAAATCCACCAAACTAGAGAGGCGCTACAGTTGTCTATGCTGTTCAGTTTACCAGCCTTATCTTTAACAACAGGCACTAACAGTACTGACATAATAGAGTTCGGTAGAACACCATGAACCATAATTCCAGTGAGACACATGGCTAGAAATGGACTGAGTCTATAACTGGCATTTTTTAGATGCTCTGCAGAAATGGAATCCATACCACAAGCTTTGTTGTTGTCTAGCATGTGGATGGCATCATAAATATCTACTGATCTAACTATCAAGTCTGCAGAGATACCTTTATATTGATTATCAATTCTCACTGTGTTACTTTGAACACAATTAAATAGTTTACTGTAGTGCTCATGCCATAGATCAGCAATCTTCTCTGGACAACTAACCCCTTTGATATCAGAAGGGAGGGGAGTTCTGTTATTATTTATGATCTTGACCTCCTTCCAGAAGTCAGTAAGATTGTTATTCTGCATCTTTCTGGCCAGCGAGTCTACTCTCATTGTGTTTTCATTTCTCTTAATGAAACGAGTGCATATTTAAATCTAGCATTTGTGAGGTTTTTGTTATCAAGCAGCACTCCCTGTCTGGGTCTGCCTGCCTCTGACCAGACTCTAAAGGCTTCTCTAGCAGCAGCATGTTGCTCAGACACAAACTCATTCCAGACAGGCCGTGCGTTAGGGACCTTACTCTTGTGATTAATAAAAGGTTCACTGGAAGCATAAAGACATTTGACAATATCATCATACATGGCACAGAGCTTTTCAGCATGATGTTTATCCTTGCAGTTCATATCCGTGCACATTAGGGCATCCCTAGAAAATGCAACATCACTATGTAAGCTGTCAGTTAATAGAGAATATCTGTGCCGAACCTCTTTGGTCAATTTTGACCAGTCCAGTTTTCTTGGGGGGCCAGCAACAAGGGTACAATCTCAACATTTAGCAGCATAGCAACTGGTATGTGATCAGTGGTGGCCAGCCCATAACACATCTCTATACTTTCCAGTGAGTCATGAGCATCGGCTGTGGTTACAATATGGTCTAGCCAGGAAGTTGTGTGCCACGTTTCACTTATATAGGTAAAACTTGTATCAGGCAATAACGCTTGATATAATTAATTTAGTTTCATTACAGAACTGCTGCAGATGTTGTGCGAATAAACGCTTATCTGACATTTCAGCATTAAAATCACCCATGACATAGACACAACATGAACTATTGTCCTCTATGAAGGACTGAATAAAAGCTAACCTGTTCTGAAATTCATCCTCATGGTCATAGGATTCATATGGTGTGTACACATTTACAATAGTAAATTTATTTTCATTGTGATTAAACTCCAACCCAATAGCCCAGTCAACGTTAAGCCACACCACCTTTACCGTTGGGTCATATTTTATGTTCCACAGTATAGCTACACCACCAGCTATCCTCCCACAAACCATTCTCATGCTGAGATTGGTAGTGGACTCTCCAGCACTATGAAACATCTTGTGTAGGGAGTTCAATTTGTCCAGATCTTGCTTGGCCATCCAGGTTTCTTGAAGGCAGACAATGTCACTCTCGTCCAGCAATGTGTCCACCACCAAACGTCTTGATCTATCAGCAGCAGTATGTCCTACTCGGAGGCCACGAGCGTTGTAGGATACAACCCGCATTAATGATCTACCACGGACCCATCAGGGCAGCTGGCCGGTGTGTCTGTCTCCCTGGTCTCTACATATAGGCCTACATTCATCCCAGCATCATGACTGAGCTGAAGCTCGGTACCCTGAGAGTGGGGGGTATGCTCTGGTCGAGCTTTTTTGAAAGTATAGACCAAGGGTAATTACCACACCACAACTGTCCCACCATTACCCATAGGTGGCGCTACATTCCACGCCCTAAAGCACAAAGGCTTTCTGGAATGGATAGGCTAACCAAGCCCCCTCCCTTCACTCCTTGGGTTGAAATAAAGGCCCTTGTGGATCTTGATGGTATTATATTTCAGATTTGGTATCCCATTGGTAATTCTGCAGCATAGATTTTTCTATACAGTTCCAATTTGTCAAGAATATACATTTTTCAATGGTTCGCAATGTTTGGAGGAATCCGCCATTACTGCTTGCAGTTATATTTAGGATTCCTCCGTCAGGAGGAAACCTATTGTTATTGTTAGTTTTATTATTAGGATTCCTCCGTCAGGAGGAAACCTATTGTTATTGTTAGTTTTATTATTATTATTATTCTTGTTCCATGGAAGTCAATGGCAGCCCCTAGAACACTTCGACAACTTTTTGTGAAATTTGGCACACTCATTAAGGACAGTTGATTCTATACCTACACCAAGTTTCATGTCTCCCATTAGACCACTCCAGCGCCACCAATGGGTCAAAGTTGGACTTGTGTTTACACACGCAACTTTTGAACCGTATGACCCATTTTCAAAAATGAGGTACCATTGGATTCCCTGGTTCAAGCCGAGTTCAACGCACCCCATGGCGTCAATTTCCGGTTATATAGATTTTCCGCTACTTCCGGTTTTATCAAAAACCTTTGAAAGCCTACTCCTCCTACAATTTTTGTCATATCTTCTTCAAAGTTACCAGAGATGATCTTCAGACCAAGCGTCACAAAAGTTATCGAAAAGAATTTTGATCCTCACAACCGTTTGTCCGGTACAGCCAATCAAATTCATCAGAAAAGCCGCCAAACAGGATGTGAAGTCCTGTCTCAGCAAATCTTTGAGATATCAACACGAAACTTGGTATATCGATGGAAGACACTACAACATGTTACCGTGTGCAAAGGCAACTTCATATCTCCAAAAATGATTGATATAAAGCAAATTGAACTTATCGCTAACGCTAAAATAATGCTTTACACATCAGCCAGTCAAAAACTGATACTCTGATTCAATCACAAGTTCATATGAAGACTCTTGAGAATGTTTATAACACAAATCTGTGAAAAAGTTGACTGTAAGATCAAAGGTCGATTTTTGGTGAATATTTGAAACATGCTTGCTTGGCTAATTTCTAGCCAAATTTCCAATGAATGTCTCCCCTCCTCCTGCCCGCGCGTGCTCCACATCCTCACACACTCAGCCTTAACTTACACACGCGCGGGCTTGGCAAGACGCACACGCAACATTTCAGGAGAGTGTGGGCTGACCAAGCCCCCACTCATTCCTTGGTTTCTAGCCAAGGCCTTGTGGATCTTGTAATCTTGGATCTCTTAACAAAAGCTGATCTTTTTAGTATTGCATTTCCGATTTTGTATGCAATGGTAAAAAGTTATACAAATCCTGAAACATTGATATATATATATGTATTTATATATATATAAATCTTTATTTCAGACGCCAAGTTCCACATAAAATAACAGACATAGAGCTATAAAAAAGAGAGTAAAACGAAAACATAAAACATAGATAATACAGTGCATAAAAAGTATGAAGACTTTTGTGCCAATGTAGTCTTAAGTTCCAAGTAATCGATAGCAGCTCTTTAGAGGGTTGACCAGGGCCTCTACTATTCAGTTCTCAGACTTGTCCAGTCGACACATGAAACCATACATCAGTTGTCTCAGGAGTGCCTTACAGGTTGGTACGTGCTTAGACAGAAACAACTGACCAGCACTATGCCACCTAGGCACATTAAGTAGCAATCTAAAAGCATCATTGAAACCATACATCAGTTGTCTCAGGATTGCCTTACAGGTTGGTACGTGCTTAGACACAAACAACTGACTAGCACTATGCCACCTTGGCACATTAAGTAGCAATCTAAAAGCATCATTGTAGGCTACTTTCAGTATCTGTATACTCCTTTACCTGTACATAGACCACAAATGAGCAGTGTACAATGGTGTTATGTAGGTTCTAAACAGGGAACATTTAACTGAATCTGAGCACATAGAAAACGTCCTTAATAACATACTGGCCTGAGAATATATTTGACAGCGCTGTTGATACATATCGTTGTCATCTGTCCAATCATCAGAAATGACATGGCAGATATTTTATTTCCTCACAAACACCAAGGGGACTGCCAGATAAATAAAAGGTAGGGAAGGTTAATTTCCTGTCCTGATTACTTCTGACTATCATTATGTGGCTTTTCTTTGCATTATATTTTATATCATGATCTAAGCCATACTGAGAGCACACCCATAGCATCTGTTGCAACAGGCTGAGTGGAACCAGATAATCTGCGTACATCAGATGATTGACAATAGATTCACCAACAAGACAGCCTGTATTTGTCTTATTCAGCTGGCTTGATAAGTCGTCCATATCCATATTAAACAAAAAGGGAAATCAAATTCCTCCTTGTCGAACTCCGTTACCAACATGGAAAGCAGCTGATACAACATTGTCCCATTTAACATGAAAAGTTTGATTTGCATACCAGAACACCAAAATCCTCACAAGAGGTTTAGGGAAACCTCTCGCTATTAGCTTCATAAACAGTTTTTCATGACAAATTCGATCGAAAGCTTTGTAAGCATCAATAAAGCATAAAAATACAGATGAATTAAGACTTGTGTACCTGAGACAATCTCCTTCAGAGCATAGATACAGAGATCAGTACCATGTTTTCTTTTAAAACCAAACTGATTTTCTGCAGTCAGAATATACATTTCCAATTTCAATCAAATAATTCTCTCAAACACTTTAGACAAGATACTGGCCAATGCAATGGGTCGATAGTTGTGTAGCCCGGGTGGTAAACATTTCTGTTGAAACAATCCTATTACATAAATATAAAAGTTTGAATACATAATACTTAAGTTCATAGTTTAATAAATAGACTTTAAGGTTTGAGAGTATGATTTTGATTTGATGAGAAATGCATATTGTTCATGTTTTACTGAATACAGCATTTGGAAATGTATATCTGTTGTTTAAAAAACGCATGTTAAAATGTACCGGTTACAAATATGAAGAGAGTAAGATGAATGTTTTGTGAATCTATGTTGTTGCTTTAATTTTGATTATGATGTTAAGCCAATCCGGTTTGAGGTCAAAGGGCAGGGTAACACGGGAAGTTGGGGTAGATGAGGTTGGAGTAGAAAAAGACAGAGCGAGCGGAGGAGTTGGAGGGAGAAGAAAATTGTAGCGTACGGTAAAATACCAAGAGTGAAGATTTTATATTATCATTAGTGGTGTTATGTTTATATTGTTGGGTGAATATCTCAACCAACAACAATAACCCAGAAAGAGGAGTTTGGCTGTTGGCGGTTTTGGATTAAGCACGGGCTTTGCCGCCAGACTAGCGACAGCGAGTGCCAGGTTGGAGCCGGTGGAGGTCGGGATTGTCGTCGTCCTCAGTCTTCTTCCTGAGTTGGTTCGTCTCGTAAATCCACGAGAGTATTTGGTCGGTCTCTCCTTCACCTGCTGCCGCCCTTCTGCCGCAGTGCGTGTGCTACCGCACTGCTGATCCGAGGTACCAGCTCCTTGTTATTTTGTGCCATCCTGGCGAAACAGCCATTTTGTTTACGGCTACAACGCACACGAGCTACACTCAGGCCTGCACCGTAGAACTGTACTGAATTAAGGTATTCGTGTAGTTAGCATTGCCGGCTAGTTTGTATTGTGTGTCCATGTGCATTACGATGTCATGTAAATGTTGAACCAATAACTGAAGAACTGATTTTTTGTCTGAAGTAAATCTTTCCTGTTTTTGTTTAACAGTTGGTTGTATTGTTTTTTTCATATGTTAAATTGGTTTAAGTTAGTAACAATTACTAACGAACTCAGGTTAGCCACCTCTCATTACAAATCCACCAAACTAGAGAGGCGCTACAGTTGTCTATGCTGTTCAGTTTACCAGCCTTATCTTTAACAACAGGCACTAACAGTACTGACATAATAGAGTTCGGTAGAACACCATGAACCATAATTCCAGTGAGACACATGGCTAGAAATGGACTGAGTCTATAACTGGCATTTTTTAGATGCTCTGCAGAAATGGAATCCATACCACAAGCTTTGTTGTTGTCTAGCATGTGGATGGCATCATAAATATCTACTGATCTAACTATCAAGTCTGCAGAGATACCTTTATATTGATTATCAATTCTCACTGTGTTACTTTGAACACAATTAAATAGTTTACTGTAGTGCTCATGCCATAGATCAGCAATCTTCTCTGGACAACTAACCCCTTTGATATCAGAAGGGAGGGGAGTTCTGTTATTATTTATGATCTTGACCTCCTTCCAGAAGTCAGTAAGATTGTTATTCTGCATCTTTCTGGCCAGCGAGTCTACTCTCATTGTGTTTTCATTTCTCTTAATGAAACGAGTGCATATTTAAATCTAGCATTTGTGAGGTTTTTGTTATCAAGCAGCACTCCCTGTCTGGGTCTGCCTGCCTCTGACCAGACTCTAAAGGCTTCTCTAGCAGCAGCATGTTGCTCAGACACAAACTCATTCCAGACAGGCCGTGCGTTAGGGACCTTACTCTTGTGATTAATAAAAGGTTCACTGGAAGCATAAAGACATTTGACAATATCATCATACATGGCACAGAGCTTTTCAGCATGATGTTTATCCTTGCAGTTCATATCCGTGCACATTAGGGCATCCCTAGAAAATGCAACATCACTATGTAAGCTGTCAGTTAATAGAGAATATCTGTGCCGAACCTCTTTGGTCAATTTTGACCAGTCCAGTTTTCTTGGGGGGCCAGCAACAAGGGTACAATCTCAACATTTAGCAGCATAGCAACTGGTATGTGATCAGTGGTGGCCAGCCCATAACACATCTCTATACTTTCCAGTGAGTCATGAGCATCGGCTGTGGTTACAATATGGTCTAGCCAGGAAGTTGTGTGCCACGTTTCACTTATATAGGTAAAACTTGTATCAGGCAATAACGCTTGATATAATTAATTTAGTTTCATTACAGAACTGCTGCAGATGTTGTGCGAATAAACGCTTATCTGACATTTCAGCATTAAAATCACCCATGACATAGACACAACATGAACTATTGTCCTCTATGAAGGACTGAATAAAAGCTAACCTGTTCTGAAATTCATCCTCATGGTCATAGGATTCATATGGTGTGTACACATTTACAATAGTAAATTTATTTTCATTGTGATTAAACTCCAACCCAATAGCCCAGTCAACGTTAAGCCACACCACCTTTACCGTTGGGTCATATTTTATGTTCCACAGTATAGCTACACCACCAGCTATCCTCCCACAAACCATTCTCATGCTGAGATTGGTAGTGGACTCTCCAGCACTATGAAACATCTTGTGTAGGGAGTTCAATTTGTCCAGATCTTGCTTGGCCATCCAGGTTTCTTGAAGGCAGACAATGTCACTCTCGTCCAGCAATGTGTCCACCACCAAACGTCTTGATCTATCAGCAGCAGTATGTCCTACTCGGAGGCCACGAGCGTTGTAGGATACAACCCGCATTAATGATCTACCACGGACCCATCAGGGCAGCTGGCCGGTGTGTCTGTCTCCCTGGTCTCTACATATAGGCCTACATTCATCCCAGCATCATGACTGAGCTGAAGCTCGGTACCCTGAGAGTGGGGGGTATGCTCTGGTCGAGCTTTTTTGAAAGTATAGACCAAGGGTAATTACCACACCACAACTGTCCCACCATTACCCATAGGTGGCGCTACATTCCACGCCCTAAAGCACAAAGGCTTTCTGGAATGGATAGGCTAACCAAGCCCCCTCCCTTCACTCCTTGGGTTGAAATAAAGGCCCTTGTGGATCTTGATGGTATTATATTTCAGATTTGGTATCCCATTGGTAATTCTGCAGCATAGATTTTTCTATACAGTTCCAATTTGTCAAGAATATACATTTTTCAATGGTTCGCAATGTTTGGAGGAATCCGCCATTACTGCTTGCAGTTATAGTTTTATTATTATTATTATTCTTGTTCCATGGAAGTCAATGGCAGCCCCTAGAACACTTCGACAACTTTTTGTGAAATTTGGCACACTCATTAAGGACAGTTGATTCTATACCTACACCAAGTTTCATGTCTCCCATTAGACCACTCCAGCGCCACCAATGGGTCAAAGTTGGACTTGTGTTTACACACGCAACTTTTGAACCGTATGACCCATTTTCAAAAATGAGGTACCATTGGATTCCCTGGTTCAAGCCGAGTTCAACGCACCCCATGGCGTCAATTTCCGGTTATATAGATTTTCCGCTACTTCCGGTTTTATCAAAAACCTTTGAAAGCCTACTCCTCCTACAATTTTTGTCATATCTTCTTCAAAGTTACCAGAGATGATCTTCAGACCAAGCGTCACAAAAGTTATCGAAAAGAATTTTGATCCTCACAACCGTTTGTCCGGTACAGCCAATCAAATTCATCAGAAAAGCCGCCAAACAGGATGTGAAGTCCTGTCTCAGCAAATCTTTGAGATATCAACACGAAACTTGGTATATCGATGGAAGACACTACAACATGTTACCGTGTGCAAAGGCAACTTCATATCTCCAAAAATGATTGATATAAAGCAAATTGAACTTATCGCTAACGCTAAAATAATGCTTTACACATCAGCCAGTCAAAAACTGATACTCTGATTCAATCACAAGTTCATATGAAGACTCTTGAGAATGTTTATAACACAAATCTGTGAAAAAGTTGACTGTAAGATCAAAGGTCGATTTTTGGTGAATATTTGAAACATGCTTGCTTGGCTAATTTCTAGCCAAATTTCCAATGAATGTCTCCCCTCCTCCTGCCCGCGCGTGCTCCACATCCTCACACACTCAGCCTTAACTTACACACGCGCGGGCTTGGCAAGACGCACACGCAACATTTCAGGAGAGTGTGGGCTGACCAAGCCCCCACTCATTCCTTGGTTTCTAGCCAAGGCCTTGTGGATCTTGTAATCTTGGATCTCTTAACAAAAGCTGATCTTTTTAGTATTGCATTTCCGATTTTGTATGCAATGGTAAAAAGTTATACAAATCCTGAAACATTGATATATATATATGTATTTATATATATATAAATCTTTATTTCAGACGCCAAGTTCCACATAAAATAACAGACATAGAGCTATAAAAAAGAGAGTAAAACGAAAACATAAAACATAGATAATACAGTGCATAAAAAGTATGAAGACTTTTGTGCCAATGTAGTCTTAAGTTCCAAGTAATCGATAGCAGCTCTTTAGAGGGTTGACCAGGGCCTCTACTATTCAGTTCTCAGACTTGTCCAGTCGACACATGAAACCATACATCAGTTGTCTCAGGAGTGCCTTACAGGTTGGTACGTGCTTAGACAGAAACAACTGACCAGCACTATGCCACCTAGGCACATTAAGTAGCAATCTAAAAGCATCATTGAAACCATACATCAGTTGTCTCAGGATTGCCTTACAGGTTGGTACGTGCTTAGACACAAACAACTGACTAGCACTATGCCACCTTGGCACATTAAGTAGCAATCTAAAAGCATCATTGTAGGCTACTTTCAGTATCTGTATACTCCTTTACCTGTACATAGACCACAAATGAGCAGTGTACAATGGTGTTATGTAGGTTCTAAACAGGGAACATTTAACTGAATCTGAGCACATAGAAAACGTCCTTAATAACATACTGGCCTGAGAATATATTTGACAGCGCTGTTGATACATATCGTTGTCATCTGTCCAATCATCAGAAATGACATGGCAGATATTTTATTTCCTCACAAACACCAAGGGGACTGCCAGATAAATAAAAGGTAGGGAAGGTTAATTTCCTGTCCTGATTACTTCTGACTATCATTATGTGGCTTTTCTTTGCATTATATTTTATATCATGATCTAAGCCATACTGAGAGCACACCCATAGCATCTGTTGCAACAGGCTGAGTGGAACCAGATAATCTGCGTACATCAGATGATTGACAATAGATTCACCAACAAGACAGCCTGTATTTGTCTTATTCAGCTGGCTTGATAAGTCGTCCATATCCATATTAAACAAAAAGGGAAATCAAATTCCTCCTTGTCGAACTCCGTTACCAACATGGAAAGCAGCTGATACAACATTGTCCCATTTAACATGAAAAGTTTGATTGGCATACCAGAACACCAAAATCCTCACAAGAGGTTTAGGGAAACCTCTCGCTATTAGCTTCATAAACAGTTTTTCATGACAAATTCGATCGAAAGCTTTGTAAGCATCAATAAAGCATAAAAATACAGATGAATTAAGACTTGTGTACCTGAGACAATCTCCTTCAGAGCATAGATACAGAGATCAGTACCATGTTTTCTTTTAAAACCAAACTGATTTTCTGCAGTCAGAATATACATTTCCAATTTCAATCAAATAATTCTCTCAAACACTTTAGACAAGATACTGGCCAATGCAATGGGTCGATAGTTGTGTAGCCCGGGTGGTAAACATTTCTGTTGAAACAATCCTATTACATAAATATAAAAGTTTGAATACATAATACTTAAGTTCATAGTTTAATAAATAGACTTTAAGGTTTGAGAGTATGATTTTGATTTGATGAGAAATGCATATTGTTCATGTTTTACTGAATACAGCATTTGGAAATGTATATCTGTTGTTTAAAAAACGCATGTTAAAATGTACCGGTTACAAATATGAAGAGAGTAAGATGAATGTTTTGTGAATCTATGTTGTTGCTTTAATTTTGATTATGATGTTAAGCCAATCCGGTTTGAGGTCAAAGGGCAGGGTAACACGGGAAGTTGGGGTAGATGAGGTTGGAGTAGAAAAAGACAGAGCGAGCGGAGGAGTTGGAGGGAGAAGAAAATTGTAGCGTACGGTAAAATACCAAGAGTGAAGATTTTATATTATCATTAGTGGTGTTATGTTTATATTGTTGGGTGAATATCTCAACCAACAACAATAACCCAGAAAGAGGAGTTTGGCTGTTGGCGGTTTTGGATTAAGCACGGGCTTTGCCGCCAGACTAGCGACAGCGAGTGCCAGGTTGGAGCCGGTGGAGGTCGGGATTGTCGTCGTCCTCAGTCTTCTTCCTGAGTTGGTTCGTCTCGTAAATCCACGAGAGTATTTGGTCGGTCTCTCCTTCACCTGCTGCCGCCCTTCTGCCGCAGTGCGTGTGCTACCGCACTGCTGATCCGAGGTACCAGCTCCTTGTTATTTTGTGCCATCCTGGCGAAACAGCCATTTTGTTTACGGCTACAACGCACACGAGCTACACTCAGGCCTGCACCGTAGAACTGTACTGAATTAAGGTATTCGTGTAGTTAGCATTGCCGGCTAGTTTGTATTGTGTGTCCATGTGCATTACGATGTCATGTAAATGTTGAACCAATAACTGAAGAACTGATTTTTTGTCTGAAGTAAATCTTTCCTGTTTTTGTTTAACAGTTGGTTGTATTGTTTTTTTCATATGTTAAATTGGTTTAAGTTAGTAACAATTACTAACGAACTCAGGTTAGCCACCTCTCATTACAAATCCACCAAACTAGAGAGGCGCTACAGTTGTCTATGCTGTTCAGTTTACCAGCCTTATCTTTAACAACAGGCACTAACAGTACTGACATAATAGAGTTCGGTAGAACACCATGAACCATAATTCCAGTGAGACACATGGCTAGAAATGGACTGAGTCTATAACTGGCATTTTTTAGATGCTCTGCAGAAATGGAATCCATACCACAAGCTTTGTTGTTGTCTAGCATGTGGATGGCATCATAAATATCTACTGAT